>NW_027454393.1:0-81903 GCF_040206685.1 Ascaphus truei | reverse complement strand
GTGCCACTTTTTCTCCACTGTATAGGTCCTCGTAGAACAAGCATGTCAAACTCGCGGCCCGCGGGCACATGCGGCCAACAACTTTGTGTGTGAGTGGGGGGGGGAGGGAGAGTGTGTGTGGGGGGGGGAGGGAGAGTGTGTGGGGGGGAGGGAGAGTGTGTGTGTGGGGAGGAGGGAGAGTGAGTGTGTGTGGGGGGGATAGTGTGTGGGGGGAGAGCGTGTGTTGTGTGGGGGGGAGTGTGTGGGGGGGAGTGTGCAGGGGGGAGTGTGTGTGTGTGGGGTAGAGTCTGTGTGTGGGGGCGGGGAAGTTGTGTGTGGGGGGGAGAGTGTGTGGGGGGGAGAGTGTGTGTGTGGGGGGGAGAGTGTGTTTGTATGGGGGGGAGAGTGTGTGTGTGGAGGGGGGAGAGTGTGTGTGTGGGGGGCGGGAAAGTGTGTGTGTGGGGGGGGGGGAGAGTGTGTGTGGGGGGGAGTGTGTGTGTGTGGGGAGTGTGTGTGTGGGGGGGAGTGTGTGTGTGGGGGGGAGAGTGTGTGTGTGGGGGGGGGGAGTGTGTGGGGGGGAGAATGTGTGTGGGGGAGAGAGTGTGTGTGTGGGGGGGAGAGTGTATGTGTGTGGGGGGAGGGGGGAGATTATGTGTGTGGGGGGGATGGAGAGTGAATGTGTGTGTGGGGGGAGGGAGAATGTGTGTGTGGGGGGGGAGAGAGTGTGTGTGGGGGGAGAGTGTGTGTGTGGGGAGAGTGTGTGTGCGGGGGGAGAGTGTGTGTCAGGGGGAGAGTGTGTGTGGGGGGGGGAGAGTGTGTGTGTGGGGGGGAGAGTGTGTGTGTGTGGGGAAGAGTGTGTGTGTGTGGGGGGGGAGAGTGTGTGTGAGGGAGGAGAGTGTGTGTGTGGGGGGGAGAGGGTGTGGGGGGGGGGACAGGGTGTGGGGAGGGGAGAGTGTGTGTGTGGGGGAGAGTGTGTGTATGGGTGGAGAGTGTGTGTGTGGGGGGAGAGTGTGTGTGTGGGGGGAGAGTGTGTGTGTGGGGGGGGTGGAGAGTGTGTGTGTGGGGGGGAGAGTGTGTGTGTGTGTGGGGGGGGGGGAGAGTGTGTGTGGGGGGGTGTGGGGAGTGTGTGTGGGGGGGGGAGAGTGTGTGTGTGTGGGGGGGAGGAGAGAGTGTGTGTGTGTTGGGGGGAGTGTGTGTATCTGTGGCTGTGTGTATCAGTGGCTGTGTGTGTCTGTGCAGGCCAGCAGTGACTGTGTGGGTGTCTGTGTGTGGTCATTGTCTTTGTTGGTCTGTCTGTGTTGGTGTCTGTAGGTCTGTGTGAGTGTCTGTTAGGTCAGTGGCTGTGTGCGTCTGTGCAGGTCAGAGAGAGAATGGGGGAGGGGGGGAGAGAATGGAGGGGGGGAGAGGGAGATGGGTGGGGGGAGAGAGAATAAAGGGGATTGAGCGAATGGGGGTGGGGAGGGAAGGGAGAGAGAATAGGGGGATGCGCCCACAATGAATATTTTTGCGTCCCAGCCAATGTATCCCGGTTACGGCGGCGGTGAGGAGGATGCGGCTGCTGGTAAGTATTCTCTGTGTGAGTGAATGCTGCCGGGGGATTGGATGAAGAGCTGCATGGGTTTGAATGAAGGAGGCGGGGCTTAGAATGCCGGCCGGGATGAAGGGGATTGGTTGCAAGCAGGTCTGAGGAAGCCGGGGGCGGGGCTTCCGCTTTGTGCAGAGCAGACGGTGAGTGTGTGTGTCTGCCTTCCCGCTCCTGCTCCTCTGCCTGCTGCGCGGTTTCCCGCCGGGCGGGCAGCCACAGGGACTATTCTGGAGGCCAGGGTCATGTGTAGGATGATTAGCCCAGATAGGTTCAACTTGGCTCTCTTTCCAAAACGCAACAAGTCCTGTATATTTTCTTCACTTTATTTTAGGGGAAAGTGGCAACAAAGACAGGCACTTGTGGAAGAGATATTTGTGATGGGATAAAGTTTCTCTGTGGGTGATTGTAGTAAGGGCAGGTGAAAAGGTAATCCTGCCACTAGAACAGTTACAGAAGGTACTCACTCAGCCAGTGATAATGGTGGAAAGGAAGTCCCAATGTATTCTGGGTAGCAAGATAGCCTGGGGACAGACCATCTGTAGCAGAGCAGAGGGGGAGAATAGCAACTAGCCCATTTGGGAGAAAGGCTGGGGGTTGCTATAGCAACTCACTGAAATGTCTAAGGAAACCACAACATGTAGCAATAATGTTGCATTTCTAATACAGCAAGCTGCTGGACAGGGGAAAATGACAGGCAACTGAACAAGGGAGAAATGAACCCATAAACTAAAGGAGAGACAGAGGAATATGGAATCTATTTCCAGGACATTCCCCGTCTGGTATCTGGAGATACCACTTATATTCTAGGTTATGTGGAACATATGTGCAATATCATAACATAACAATGCAAAGTTCATGTCCACATAACGATGGGATACCGGCTGGTACCACCAGCTTGAAGTCCTCTACCATCTCGGTAAGGTAGGTAGGTGGATGCACAGCTCTAGGTTAGCTTGATGCACCACAATGTCTCTCAGAGTTCACAGAACTGGTAGTCAGTTCTTCCTTGTTATAGTCCGATTAAGGCATTAGGAGGATAATCTCTGTGATGGGTCTTATCTCCGTATCCTTCTCGGGATCCACGAGTCAAAGTCGCCAACTGGGGTTGGTGGCGTTTCCGCGGGCTGCGCAAGAGACGTTGGTCCTGTGAGCCACGACGTGTTCTGCAGTTGTGATGCGGGTACTGATCTGTGGGCACGTGGTGCCATTGTTCTGTTTGGGTTGACTTCCTGATTCTTTCTACACGGTTGGCCACGTATATGTAGAATCTTCTTTTCTTGTTGTATATGTAGCCCAGTACCACCCTGCTATCTGTGTAGAATCTGATGGCATCTGGTTTGCTGTCCATCTCGTTCTCGAGGAGCTCCGCCAGTTCTACCGGTAACACTGCACCACATAGCTCGAGTCTGGGTATAGTATGGTCGGGTTGTGGCGCCAGCTTAGCCTTGCCAAGGATGAACCATGATGTGGTAACTTCCACCCACGTCCGTGGTTTTTAGGTAGGCCACCGCTGCTATAGCCTTTGTGGAGGCATCTGAGAATACGCAAAGCTGTGTGCGGGGGTGGAGAGATATAGGTGAGTAGGGGCGGTGGGATCTGAAGTTGCTCGAGGGCCTTCAAGGAATATTTCCACGTCTCCACTCTTTCCGTTTTTCTGGGGTAGTGGGGTGTCCCATTCCTGCTTTTCGAAGGACATTTCTCTGAGAAGAGACTTCCCTTGTATAGTGACAGGAGCCCACGAATCCTAGCGGATCGTAAAGACTGTTAACGGTGGACAGGACTCCGCGACGTGTGTAGGGATTTTCTTCGATGGCTACCTGGAACGTAAAGGTATCTGTTTTAAGATTCCGCTTATCCCCAGGCTCCGCTGTATGGGAGGCGTGTCGGTCCCCAGATCCAAATTCTTGAGATCGTTTGCTTGATCATCTGCATGGAACCCCTTCATCACTATGACACTATTGGAAGCTATTTTGTGCAATCTTAGGTTGGCATTTGCTAACATCTTTGTGTCCTTTTGAGTAGATCTATGACTTCTTCTTCGGTGGGAACTGATTTTAATCCGTCGTCCACATAGAAGTCTCTTTCGGCGAAGATCCTCGCTTCTTTCCCGAACTCTGCTTCTCTGTCTTGGGCCGTTCTTCTGAGGCCATAGGCAGCCACCGCAGGTGATGGGCTGTTCCGAAGACATGTACTTTCATGCGGTACTCTGTGATTTTGTTTCTATGTCGTCATCTTGGTACACAGGAATCTTAGGTAGTTACGGTTGTCTTCTCGCACAAGTAAGCAGAGGAACATCTGTTGAATGTCTGCTGTTATGGCGATTGGCTCCTTGCGGAAGCGGATCAACACTCCCAGAAGACTGTTCATCAGGTCCGGCCCGGTGAGGAGAACATCGTTTAGGGAGACTCCCTGATGCTGAGCACTGGAGTCAAATACCACTCGAATTTGGTCAGGTTTCTGGGGGTGGTAGACGCCAAACGACGGGAGGTACCAGGATTCTTCGCCTTCTCTCAGTGGGGGCGCCGACTCTGCATGGTCACTGTGGAAGATTTTCTGCATGAAGGCCACAAAGTGTTTCTTGGTCTCCGGTTTACTTTGTAGGTTACGGCGAAGCAAAACGAGCCTAGACATGGCGTGGTCTCTGTTGTTTGGGAGGCGTCTCTTGGCGAGCGTAATGGTAGTGGGGCCACCCAACTGCCTAATCGTCCTTGAAGAGCTCCTTATCCATTAACCTCAAGAATTCTTTATCTTCCATTGATTGCGCCTGTTTGTCGTCGTCCTTTGTTGTCTGGAACACTGTACTCCCTAGGTCATTGGGGTATTTTTCTGTCACAAGCGCGTCTCCATAGTTCCTTTTGGTCTCGAGCTTCTCGTGGACCTGGAAGTGGTTCGGACAGGGTTTGAAGTGGGATATACGACCGTTCTCCAACAAGTTTATTCGTAAGGGCGTCTACGTTGTCGGGTCCTCGTATCTGTCTATGCATACTTCTCCCCACTACCACCCATCCTAGATCGAGCCTTGGAGCGCTTGGGCCGTTGGGGTCCCCGTTTCGCTGTTCGCGGATCTTATGTGCTCTCATGATGTCCCTGCCAAGTAGCAGCATGATCTGGGCGCCTTCGTCTAGTGTGGGATACGATCGGCAATAGCTTTTAGATGGGGATGGTGTCTCGCCACGTCTGGTGTGGGGATCTCGCTCCTATCTTCTGCCATGTGATTGCACTCGATGAGTGTGGGAAGGGGCATGTTCACTTGCCGTCTATTGAGCATATGGTGTAGCCATTCACTCTTCTCCCTGTAGTCTCCATTCGCCCTGCGCACGTTCTGAGAGTGTAAGGAGAAGCGCTGTCTTGTATGTTAAACATGTCGAAGAATTCTCACCTGACCAGCGATCGGTTGCTCTGGTCGTCGATGATTGCATACATCCTTTTAGCTCTTTGGGGTTGTCCTCTGGTGCACTGCTACAGACATATTTTAGAGCAAGATCTACCGTCGCTTCCTTTTCCACATACCTCTGTGCATTTGGACGCTACCGACGTCGTGGGGGGTGTATCTCCCACTTCTTCCTCCCCGCCCTGCTTTGTCGAAGGGTTAGGGGCTTTGCTGATTTGGGCTTCATAGCTTCCGGGTGGTAGAGCCGGCTATGTGCCTGTCGCAGTCGCACTCTGTGCATTTCATAGCTTCTTGCAGTCCTTGAATAAATAAGTTGTGGAAGAACAACATTTGAAACAAGCTCCCCATTCCCTGAGTAAGTTTTTTCGCTCCTCTATGGGTTTCATTCTGAATCCGATACACTTGTTAAGCGGATGCGGCCTTTTGTGTATAGGGCATTCTTTGTTAAGGTCCCTTGGTTTCTTGTCCCTGACGGCCGCCTGGCCGGGACTCGCGTGGGTCGTAGGGGGCACGTCCGTCCTCTGGACCGAGATGGGTGTTTGAGTATTACCGTATCTCGCCACTGGTCTCTCATTCCTCATGCTGCTTGCACTGTGTGTGGTTTGCACACCTAAGATGAAACTGGGATCATTCCTTGTCCTTGCCACTTCGCGGATGAAGCTCAAGAAGAATGAGAATGGGGGGTAGGCGACTTGCTTCTCCCTTTTGTATTTGGAGCCTTGTGAAATCCATCTTTCTTGGAGGTTGTAGGGTAGCTTTTCCAAGATGGGTCTCACTGCACGAGCTGAGTCCAAGACGTTGAGACCTGTTAAGGAATGGTCTTTCCTTGCAAACTCCAGCTCTTGCAGCAGGTCCCCGAGCTCTCGTAACTTCGAGTAGTCTTTAGTTGTGATCTTGGGGAAGCTGTCGACTCTTTTGAAGAGCGAATCCTCGACTGCTTCGGGGCTACCGTAGCACTCTTCTAGCCTTTCCCACACTAGGTCAAGACCTACTTGGGGTTGGTTCGCGTTTGCCGCCCGAAGTCTCTTCGCGCGCTCCCTGGATTCGTTCCCCAGGAGCTTGAATAGCAGGTTGAGCTCCTCCCTTGCTGAGAAGTCCAAGCTGTTGATTGCGTCTTTGAATGTGAACTTCCACGTCCGGTAGTTCTCAGGGCAGTCGTCGAAGCTGATGAGTCCTGTTTGCACCAGGTCAAGCCGGATCATGTACTTGGCTAGGTCTGTCAGGCCTGAGGCATCAGCGTGTTGGTCGCGTTCTGAGGTAGTTGCTGGGAGGGTCCGTGCGGTCACCTCTTCCTTGGCATGGATGCGTGGTGGCTGCTTGTCGGTGTGAGGGGCTGTGTTCTCCCGTGTGGGTGTACCTGGATTGCGAGCCTGTTGTGGTGCATCTGTGTGCACGCTGGCGTGTGGATCACTGTTGTGGCTGTGGCTATCCCAGGCAGCATGTCCCACTGAAGGAACAGCGTCTTCTCTTCATAGAGCTAGCGAGTCTTCGGTGTCTGTGGAGTCACTCCCTCCTTACGTAGTCTTCAGTGCGTTGGATTGGGTCCTCTGAGGCTATCCATCTGTACGGTTGCTCCCCGCCGTCCTGTCTCGCAGCTGCTTCTAAGACTTCGGCTTGGGCTATGGCGGCAGCGGCGTCCTCCTCTTTGCTTAGAGCTTCTAGATCCGCGTCCAATTCGGCCTTTCTACGTGCAGTGGCAGCATTGGCAGCGGCGGCGGTAGCAGCGGCGGCGTTGGCAGCGACGGCGTTAGCAGCGGCGGCGGCATTGGCAGCGATGGCGTTCTGCTCCTCCTCTTCTATGCGCGCTCTTTCTGCTCTTACGGCTGCCTCTCTCCGACTATATTCGGCCCTGGCACGTGCGGCCTCTGCGGCAGCTCGCGCCTTGGTAGCGTTTGTGCTTGTGCTGGACGCGTTAGATTGCGCTAATCTTGATGACCTTGATGAGTGTCTGGATGTGCATGAGCGCTGCGATGCGGTCTCCAGGAGCTCTTTTCTATCACTTTGAGCGTCTGCGATGGCAGTCTGCACGATGCCATCGCGCTCCAGGTCAATTGCCTTTTGCAGGTCGCGTTCCCACGTGCTGTCTTCTGTGTTAGTTCTTGTCAGATAGGTGAAATATGCCTGTGACAGCGTTACGTAACGTCTATGGCATGACTTAATCTGAGTAATAGCTTGTTTGATCTGGGTTTCTTGATCGCTAGCACTTGCGACATTACTTATTTCACGATCAGTGTCCTCCCAGGCCTTCTCTAATTTTTCGCGGTGTGCGTCAATGTCAGCCTCATATTTTTCGCAGCCCTTTTGTGTCAGTGTGACTGTCCGTTTGGGCCTTGCGTCTGCCTGCGCCTGTTGCAGTTGCACGGCGGTCTCTGTGTCTTAATGGTCACTCTCCTGCGTGATATCTGGTGAGGCTCTGAGTTCTGCCATGCTGTAGGTGTGTGTAGGCCTTTAGCCAGTGCGTGTGGATTGCGGTCTTTTACCTGTGTCAGCGATGGGGGACTGTCTCAGATGAAGCTGAGCGGTGTCCTGCAGCGTTCAGCGTAGGGGTAGCTGTACTCACAGGTGTCCGGTGGCTCTGCCGGTGTCCTGGCGGGTGTGCAGTGGCGTGGCCCTTGGTGGCGCTGGCCAAGAGGACGTGCGCAGGGTAAGGTGAGATGGTTATCCCTTACTATGGAGCTGTGCAGAGGGTGGACTCAAAAAGACAGAGAAGGCAATCAAGGCTCTGTGTGTTATGGACTTTCTGTCTGCAGAGCTGCGTGTGCAGTATAAGCTGCTTGCTGTTTTTCAGTCTGCAGAGACTGCTCTGTGTTATCATAAAGTCTGGAGTAGCAGCTCCTGTAAGTGTCTGTAAGGCACACGGTATCCTTTTCACTATTCTGGAGGCAGGGTCATGTGTAGGATGATTAGCCCAGATAGGTTCAACTTGGCTCTCTTTCCAAAACGCAACAAGTCCTGTATATTTTCTTCCCTTTATTTTAGGGAAAGTGGCAACAAAGACAGGCACTTGTGGAAGAGATGTTTGTGATGGGATAATGTCTCTCTGTGGGTGATTTGTAGTAAGGGCAGGTGAAAAGGGTAATCCTGCCACTAGAGCAGTTACAGAAGGTACTCACTCAGCCAGTGATAATGGTGGAAAGGAAGTCCCAATGTATTCTGGGTAGCAAGATAGCCTGGGGACAGACCATCTGTGGGCAGAGCAGAGGGGGAGAAAACAGACTAGCCCATTTGGGAGAAAGGCTGGGGTTGCTATAGCAACTCACTGAAATGTCTGAGGAAACCACAATATGTAGCAATAATGTTGCATTTCTAATACAGCAAGCTGCTGGGACAGGGGAAAATGACAGGCAACTGAACAAGGGAGAAATGAATCCCATAAACTAAAGGAGAGACAGAGGAATGTGGAATCTAGTTCCAGGACAGGGACGCTCACCCCCTTTGCCACTCACCCCTTTGGCGCTCTCCCCCTTTTGGCGCTCACTCCCCTTGCCGCTCACCCCCTTTGGTGCTCATCCCCCTTGCCGCTCACCCCCCTTGGCGCTCGCCCCCCTTGGCGCTCGCCCCCCTTGCCGCTTGCCCCCATTGCTGCTCGCACCCTTGGCGCTCACCCCCTTGCCGCTCACCCCCTTGCCGCTTGCCCCCTTGGCGCTCCCCCCTTGCACCCTTGGCGCTCCCTTGGCACCCGGTCTCCTTGGTGCGGGAAATGGGCGTGGGGGCGGGCAGTGGTGGTGCGCAATCGCTGGCGGGCGGTTGGTGCAGCGGGAGGCTCAGAAAGCAGGCCTTTCCTCTGTCATCCCCCCCCCCTCCAGTCACTCACATCCGGCGCTGTACTCCACTTTGTGTGCGTGTGTGGGGGGGGGGAGGGAGAGTGTGTGTGTGGGGGGGGAGGGAAAGTGTGTGTGTGTGGGGGGGGGAGGGAGAGTGTGTTTGGGGGGGAGGGAGAGTGTGTGTGGGGGGGAGAGTGTGTGTGTGTGGGGGGAGAGTGTGTGTGTGGGGGGGAGAGTGTGTGTTGGGGGGGAGAGTGTGTGGCGGGGGGAGGGAGAGTGTGTGTGTGGGGGGGGGAGAGTGTGTTTGGGGGCGGAGTGTGTGGGGGCGGAGTGTGTGGGGGGGAGTGTGTGTGTGGGGAGAGAGTGTGTGTGGGGGGGAGAGTGTGTGTGTGTGGGGTTGGTGAGAGTGTGTGTGTGGGGGGGAGAGTGTGTGTGTGGGGGGGGAGAGTGTGTGTGTGGGGGGGGAAGAGTGAGTGTGTGTGGGGGGGGGGGGCGGGAGAGTGTGTGTGTTGGGGGGAAGGGAGAGTGTGTAGGGGGAGGGAGAGTGTATGTGTGTGGGGGGGGGAGAGTGTGTGTGTGTGGGGGGGAATGTGTGTGGGGGGGGAGAGTGTGTGTGTGGGGGGAGTGTTTGGTGGGGGAGTGTGTGTGTGGGTGGATAGTGTGTGTGTGGGGGGGGAGAGTGTGTGTGTGGGAGGGGGGAGTGTGTGTTGGGGGGGGAGAGTGTGTGGCAGGGGGAGGGAGAGTGTGTGTGTGGGGGGGGGAGAGTGTGTGTGTGGGGGGGGGGGAGTGTGTGTTGGGGGGGGAGAGTGTGTGGCAGGGGGAGGGAGAGTGTGTGTGTGTGGGGGGGAGAGTGTGTGTGTGGGGGGAGAGTGTGTGTGGGGGGGGGGAGAGTGTGTGTGTGTGGGGGGGGGTGAGTGTGGTGGTGGGGGGGAAAGTGTGTGTGTGGGGGGGGAGAGTGTGTGTGTGGGGGGGAGAGTGTGTGTGTGGGGGGGAGAGAGTGTGTGTGTGGGAGGGGGAGAGTGTGTGTATGGGGGGGAAAGAGTGAGTGTGTGTGTGGGGGGGAGGGAGAGTGTGTTTGTGGGGGGGAGGGAGAGTGTGTGGGGAGAGGGAGAGTGTGTGTGGGGGCGAGAGTGTGTGTGTGTGGGGGGGAATGTGTGTGGGGGGGAGAGTGTGTGTGTGGGGGGAGTGTGTGGTGGGGGAGTGTGTGTGTGTGGGGGGAGAGTGTGTGGGGGGGGAGAGAGAGTGGAGGAGGGGGGGGAGTGTGTGTGGGGAGGGGGGAGAGTGTGTGTGTGGGGGGGAGGGAAAGTGAGTGTGTGTGTGGGGGGGAGGGAGAGTATGTGTGTGGGGGGGAGAGTGTGTGCGGGGGAGGGGAGTGTGTGTGGGGGGGGAGTGTGTGTGTGTGGGGGGGGAGTGTGTGTGTGTGGGGGGGGAGTGTGTGTGTGGGGGGGAGAGTGTGTGTGTGGGGGGGAGAGTGTGTGGGGGGCGGGGACAGTGTGTGTGTGTGGGGGGGGGGGGAGAGTGTGTTTGTTGGGGGAGTGTGTGTATCTGTGGCTGTGTGTATCAGTGGCTGTGTGTGTCTGTGCAGGCCAGCAGTGACTGTGTGGGTGTCTGTGTGTGGTCAGTGTTTTTGTTGGTCTGTCTGTGTTGGTGTCTGTAGGTCTGTGTGAGTGTCTGTAGGTCAGTGGCTGTGTGCGTCTGTCCAGGTCAGAGAGAGAATGGGAGAGGGGGGTAGAGAATGGAGGGGGGGGGGAGAGGGAGATGGGTGGGGAGAGAGAGAATAGAGGGGATTGAGCGAATGGGGGTGGGGAGGGAAGGGAGAGAGAATAGGGGGAGACAATGGGAGAGAAAATGGGGGGGAAGTAGAGAGAGAATGAGGGACAGGGCCACCAACAGGCCCAGTGAGTCAGTCAACCACCCACGTGCCAGTCAGTCAACCACCCTCTCTCTCTCCCCCACCCTCTCTCTCTCCCCCTCTCTCTCTCTCTCCCCACCCTCTCTCTCTCCCCCATCCTCTCTCTCTCCCCCACCCTTTCTCTCTCTCCCACCCTCTCTCTCTCAAACCCTCTCTCTCTCTCCCACCCTCTCTCTTTCTCCCACCCTCTCTCTCTCTCCCACCCTCTCTCTCCCATCCTCTCTCCTCCACCCTCTCCCACCCTCTCTCCCACCCTCTCTCCCACCCTCTCTCTCCCGCCCTCTCTCTCTCTCCCACCCTCTCTCTCTCCCACCCTCTCTCTCTCCCACCCTCCCTCTCTCTATCTCCCACCCTCTCTCTCTCTCCCACCTTCTCTCTCTCTCCCACCCTCTCTCTCCCCATCCTCTCTCTCTCTCCCCCACGCTTTCTCTCTCTCTCCCACCCTCTCTCTCTCAAACCCTCTCTCTCTCTCCCACCCTCTCTCTCTGTCCCACCCTCTCTCTCTCTCCCACCCTCTCTCTCTCTCCATCCTCTCTCTCTCCTCCACCCTCTCCCACCCTCTCTCTCTCTCTCTCCCACCCTATCTCTCTCTCTCTCCCACCCTCTCTCTTTCTCTCTCCCACCCTCTCTCTCTCTCTCTCTCTCCCACCATCTCTCTCTCCCACCCTCTCTCTCTCTCTCCCACCCTCTCTCTCTCTCTCCCACCCTCTCTCTATCTCCCACCCTCTCTCTCTCCCACCCTCTCTCTCTCCCACCCTCTCTCTCACCGTCCCTTTCTCCCACCCTCTCTCTCTCTCTGTCACCCTCTCACTCACTCTCTGTCTGTCACCCTCACCCACTCTCTGTTTTATCTTAACTGCACTATACCTACACCGAAATAACCTATTCTGCTTTCTTCCAGATCTGACTCAAGTTTCCCACGGGGGACATCGGAAGACAGGTAGGGAACACCTCCCCTCCCGTATAGTACCTTGAGGAACTGCGGATCAGGTAAGATCCCAGGCGGGATTGCTGATTTGGAAATTGTTAAGAGGGGGCATCCTGACACTGGTTAATGGGTTCTGGCTTTTTTTTTTTGGTTTGGTTAGTGAGGTCAACACACACACACAGTACTTTTCGAAATAAACCTACGGTTCTATGAAAATTTAAGTTTTTGTGTTGAGCAGGGGTGAAGCAAAACGTATTTATTTATTTTATTCTTACAGGACAATGACATGGGTCACGCTATAAATGTACTCCGTTCAACACAAGCTCAGGAGAGATTGACATTGATTTTATATATGTATAATACACAGTGGTCAACAAACCCGATCGCCACGGGCGACAAGATTTTGTCCGGTGGCGGACCACATGGTCGCCATGGATGATATACAATCCGCATTTGAACAAGCTAGATTCACTGATAGAAAATATTTAGTTTGTTATAAAACTCACAATAAAGACATCAAACAGGTTTTCAGAAACCTTTATTCATTACACAATTTAATAAACAAGCTAACCAAATCTGTACCATCATAAAAAAACCATTGGGACATATTAAAACTAGATGCAGATCTTAGACGTATTCTGCAAGAAGGACCAAGAATAGTCTTCAAAAAAGCTAAAACGATTGTATCATCGATTTCCCCAAGTGTATTTCAGTCCATTAGTGAGTAGTCATATCTGTGGCAGCCCCAATGGGTTTTTCTGTTGCGGCCATTGTAATTTCTGTCAGTATGCCAGACCTTTAAAAAAAGTAAAAAGCGCACAGTCAAAAAACTGTTATAAAATTCAAACTTTTATTAATTGTCATACAAGTTTTGTCGTTTACACACTTTGGTGTGGTTGCGGCAAACGTTACGTGGGTCGTACAATCAGACCCTTGAAAACTAGGATATCTGAACATGTTCGGTTAATCACAAGACATGATCTGTCTCATCCAGTATCCAGACATTTCTCAAGCTGTTTGCAAGGCGGTATAATTAATGTTAATTTCTCTGGTTTGGAACATGTGTCTCCACATACCAGGGGAGGAGACAGACTTAATTTCCTCAATCGAAGAGAAATGTATTGGATTTTCACCTTAGATCCAGTCCATCCAAGGGGTATGAACATTGAATGGGAATTAAAATATTTTCTGATATATTGATACTTCATTCTCCTCCCTTGGTGTGCATTGATACGTGCCCAATTCATTGATTTATTTATGGATTCATTCCTTAAATAAGTTGTTCTGGTTGGCTGGCGCACACGCGCAGAAAGGGGTCTGCGCACGCTGCGGGCACCGCCGTGTACCGCGTCAGGGGGCGGAGCCTAGCCGTGATTCTAACACACACACAGAGAGAGGGAGACACACACAGAGACACACACAGAGAGAGAGAGAAGAGGCACAAAGAGACACAGAGAGAGAGAAAGAGAAACACAGAGAGAGACACAGAGAGAGAAAGAGACACACACAGAGAGAGACAGAGAGAGAGACACACACTCACAGAGAGAGAGACACACACACGCAGAGAGACACAGAGAGAGAGGGAGACACAAAGAGACACAGAGAGAGAGAAAGAGAAACACAGAGAGAGAGACACAGAGAGAGAAAGAGACACACACAGAGAGAGACAGAGAGAGAGACACACACACACACAGAGCGAGAGACACAGAGAGACAGAAAGAAAGAGACAGAGAGAGAGAGACACAAACACACACACACACACAGAGAGACACACACAAAGAGAGCCTGAGAGACAGACACACAGAGAGACACAGACAGACACACAGACAGAGACAGACTGACTGACAGACACATAGACTGAGAAATAGACAGAGAGATAGACAGACATAACTCACCGAGTATTAATATAGAGAGGTGTGTGCTACCTGGGATATATTCAGAGAATATTAGAACACGGAGATCCCTTCCGGGCGCATTCCACCTAAAAAAAAAATGAATGTAATATTGGTATTTAGTCAAATTAAACTTTGATAGCTATACTAAAATAAATATGTGACAAGTATTATTGGATTCCACTCTTATCACAGGGAAACCCAACTTGTGCTCCAAACCGCGGGAGAAGCAATTCCAGGCGTGCAAGGGAGAGGGCGGTGTGGAGCAACCAGGATCCCTTCATAAGGAGAAATAAATCCTAAATGTACAGGCCAAGGCTGTCAGAGAAAGGAAAACTGTCTTCAGGGAGCAGAATACTGATGTGGAAGTCGGGTTTTGCATACAAATATCCCAAGAATTAACTCATTAAAAAAATGTATCTATGTATAACCCCTCCCGTGCATGGAAGGGGATACAGGCGTATACAGGAGATGCTTCTATAGCCAGCATTGAACACTGAAGCAACGACTCACTACTTCACCAACTTACAATATGTTCTTTTAGACCGGGACTCAAGGAGAAACTTCCCACTTTAAAGGGCAGCTCCCTAACTGCAAGGGTGTGAGTTTCTGGGATTCCAACTCAGAGGGGGCCCCCATGTGAGTTTCCGCCATCCCATCTTGGAGGGGGTCCCTGAGTGTGTGTGGGACCCCACATCTAGAGGGACACCACCCCTAACCCCCCCCCCCCCTCCTCCCCCGTGTGAGTGTCTGGAATCTCATCCACAGAAGGGGCTGCGTGACTGCCTCCTCCACAGAAACATTACATTGCAGGGCTTTTTTGGGGTACTCACCGTGTTGTGTTTGAGCAGGGATAGGCTACACAGCCCTTGTGTCTCTGCTGCTTTCATCATGCCAATCTCCTTAATTTTGAGTATGTACTGCCTCATCTGCTCCTTAATCAGCATCTCCACACACCTACAGGGGAAGCACAAGGACAATCGGGTTACAGAGCCTTCCACTTAACCCCTTGCTTTATAACAAGTCCCTGACCCCTCTGGCAAGGAAGGGGTGAATAGAGGTGGCATCCCTAACCCCGTCTGAGATGGGCAAACCGTAGTCTTCAAAATATCCACCCCGTTTTATTTCATTATTTCCCCCAAGTTCCCTTTAAAAACCCCACAAATGTATTCCCAATGAATTCTTCGGCAGGAAACCATTAGTTTGCGACTTGGTCAATTAGCTGGAAAACAAAAACATTTCTTATGGAAACATGAGAACACGGGAGATTACAGCTCTGAAGTGCGACAGCAGGGCCCACGGGGATAGGACAGAATCACTGTGCAGATCATACGAGAAAGTCGTCTTATCCGGTACTACACACCGCAGCGTCAGACACAGGAGCTTGTCTTCTGAGCTTACTATCTCAGTTTTTGGGTGGTCACATGGTGCCGGCACTGCACACCCACTTCAAAGGCAGTGAATTAACCACTAGACTCCCCTTCCCTTAATCCGTTTACAACGGGTGCAGCCTCCGACCAAGGCCCCTATCCGGGCTGAATTGCTCGAGAAGATTTTACCTCTTTTAAGGCAGAAACCCCCCCCCCCCAAATAAAACCTACACGAGTTTAGCGCATAACAGTATTTTGCTCCCTTGATTGTCTCAATCTGCAGCAGCGCAGATCACGACGGTAACTTTGAGACTGCGCTGGGCCTGGGAGGGAGCGACATTCTGACTTCCCGGTCCTTCAATATTTCAACAGCTCATATCGAAGCAAATAAATAACATGCCCTGAATGGGCGGAAGGAAAGGGACAGGCGGGCGCCTGAATTAGGCTGTGATTTTACCAAAAAACGCCGGCATAATCGAAACCTTACGTGATGGTTTTGGAAACCTCCTTCAGGGTGGTCTGTAGGTCATAGTTGGCTGGACAGCGCAGGAGGCAGGGCGCGAAGATGATGGCCAAGGAATTTGAGGACATGCGGTTCGCATCTTCCATCACAGCCACTCTGCAAAATAGGGTGGCGTTAGAGAATGCCCCACAATGCATTGCCCTGCTGGGCTCTGAGCAGGCATGGGGCTATCTGAGCCCGTGTTTCCAGGGCTGCTTAGCAGACGGAGCCTTCCAGGTGTGACCCTCACTGCCCAGTTATTAGAGCACTGTAACATGCACCTCTTCATCTCTGCACTTCCCTATAATGCAATGGGGCTCAGCTCCCATCCTCAAGCTCCCCCAACAAGTCCGGTTTTCAGGATATCCCTGCTTCAGCACAGGTGGCTCAATCAGTCCCTGCTTCAGCACAGGTGGCTCTATCAGAGGCTTCGACTGAGCCACCTGTGCTCAAGCTGGGATATCCTGAAAACCTGACCTGTTGGGGGGGGGGAGGGGGCTTCGGGACTGGAGTTGAGCACCCTTGCTATAATGGATCTGTACATTCTTCCTAACTAATGTGATTCCTGAGCGGCCAGCACTGCTTACAGATATGAGGAAAATGCCCTGTGGTTAGACAGCCACACCTCACTATATGCAGGAAGACACAGGAAGGAATCCCTGTGCAAAGCAATACATTCTCTCCATCTGTGGTCTGTGGGGGGGACAATACATTGGGTTTGCTATTGCTTAGCAAGTCCTCTTGGGGTTAAAGGGTTAAAGGCAAAGTGTGTGTGTGTGTGTGTGTGTGTGTGTGTGTGTGTGTGTGTGTGTGTGTGTGTGTGTGTGTGTGTGTGTGTGTGTGTGTGTGTGTGTGTGTGTGTGTGTGTGTGTATATATATATATATATATATATATATATATATATATATATATAATGCCATATAAATAATACATATATACAGTATTGGGAATAAATAACACACACAATCCCCGATTCTCTGATGCAGGCCTCATCCGTACGTCTATAAGAGAGGAAACAGCCATTTAAAAAGTGTACGAAAGTCTACAGACTGATTATCTCCGGGGAGATGCACACAGAATTTAGGTTGATTAAATCTTAGATTTAAAATTATATTATGTGTATTAAAACAATACACTGACAAGTGAGGGACTCATTTGAACACAGAGTTGGGGCCCGCTCCTGTATGCCCAGGAACACTCCTAGCAGCACACTGACATTGAGCACTACAGGTCTGCATCCTCCCCTGCAATCACACAAAGGGGTTTGCAACCTCTCCTGCATCTTACTTGACAAGGTGAAAAATCAGCCTCTCCAGAGTGTTGTAATGGGCCTGGGGAAGCTGTCCCAGAACTTTGTAGATGGCACACAGCTGTTCCTGCCTCCCAGGGAGCTCTAAAGGGAGAAGGCAAAGCAATAGATGGGTAACGGAGACGTGGGAGAGGTTTACTAAACACCTTCAGTGCTAGAGAGGCCGGACACCTTGTTCTGCAGTGCATGGCAGACCCCTCAGGCGCTACAAGGGTTAGTGGAGATAAAGAAGTAAATGTCTGTTCGTCTAGTGTGGCACAGATCCTGGAGTCTGACTCTCCTACTGCAGGGCATCACAGACCAAAGGGGACTATGGACCATGACGCCTGTCATTCCCACTGCAGGTGACAGTGGCACAGACAGAAGGCACCCATGTCCCACTGAGCCTGACCCAGAGTCCGTACCCCTGGTAAAAAGAGGCAGACATAATAGTCCTATGGCCCATGGAGTGTGTCACACCAACCACTGGGTGACAGTGACAAACAGGAGAGACCTATGGCCCATGTGGTCTGTCCCTCAACTTGAAGCTGACAGACGTACAGACATAACTTATGGCCCACTGAGTCTGTCGCTTCACCAGCAGAGTGACAAAGACTGAAAGGATTTCTGTTCACCAAGTCTAACACAGAGATAAGAGGCCTATGGCCCATGCAATATCTCCCTTTCCACAGTGACACAAACAAAAGGGACTTTTAGCCGGTGGAGTCTGTCCCTCCAACATTAAAATGAAACAGACCGAGTAGATGTTCCACTGAGTGTGACCCAAAAATAAGGCGCATACGGCATCGCTCCCTTTCACCTCAGGGTGACAAAGTATCTCTGGCCAATGGAGTCTACGCCTCCCACCATAGGATAAAGCACAAAGGTACTGTAGATCTCTCCTGCCCATCCAGGATTTCGTGTTCTGCAGTGGAGATCCTCTCTGCAATTTGTCACTAAGCCCCGCGACTCTACAGAGGGAGGGTTACCTTCCTCTCTGCACTTACCCACGGCTCGTAGGAACTCGTTGTACTGAGCGAAGGTCATGAGTGGCTCCGGGAGCTCACGCAACCACTGCTTCAGGATGCCAGTGATGACGTGGATGGGGTAATTATCCAGTTTCACAGAGCTGGGGTCTGTCCAGAAGGGAGACAGAAAACATGTGAGAAAACAAGAGGACTTGTAATGACCGATCCCCATCACCCTTTTATAGGCACTATCCGCGGAGCACAAATACAGAGAAAACATTTTAGATACATGGAAATATTGTTTTTTTTCTCCTCACAAAAATAAGTATTAGGCTGCGGCCACGCTGCCTGCGCTGCACGCACCTGCGAATTCTCCGGTCTACAGAGAGCTGCAAGGGGAAAGACAGGGGGGGGGGGCATTACTGGGGCGCGGCCATGACATCACCTGGCAGGTTCGCCCTCATTGGCTAAACCGCCGGTGGGCGTGGCCTAGCGCTCTGTCGCTAGTTCCTATCTCAATTTTCATGTGTACCTCAAAAACTCGCAGCGGGCCCGGCCCCATTGTGGGGCGGCTCTTGTCCCTGCAGCGTCCGCCACAGCGGTCGCTGCAGTAGCCAGCGGGGACCTGGCCTTATGAAAACATTTTGGTAAGCTGAAGTGTGTCGTCGTGTAGTCTGCCAGGAAAAAAGTTAAGAGTAATTAAATGTGTTAAAGACGATTACAGGCAGTCCTCGTTTTACAGCGCTTCGCTTTACAACGAATGGCTTATCCAGCGCTATGCAATGCATACCTATGTTCATTTTTACAACGCCAAAACGGCTTATCCAGCGCTCTTACGATGCTTTGCAACGTTGTTTATGTGTATGTGTGTATGTATAAATATATATATATATACACATAAACAACGTTGCAAAGTGTCGTAAGAGCATATACTGTATATAATATTATATTATATTACATAATATATTATTTATTATGTTATATTATATATATATATATATATATATATAATACAGTATATACACTATATAATGTATGTGTGTGCTGCATATCTTATTGCCTGTGTAAAATATTTGGTGTATTTTAGTGTTAAAAATGCCTTCAGGAACGGAACCTTTCATTTAAACAGTGTTCCTGTGGGAAAACGTGTTTCGCTTTACAACGTTTCGCTATCCAACGCCATTTTGAGTAACGCATTGTGTCGGATAACCGAGGACTGCCTGTATATTATTCCACTGTTTAAAGGGTCAGTCCCTCCTAGGACCAAAATGTACTACTGACCGTGAGATGTTTAAGGGGTCACACCTGGGTGACTTATGCCTTTTTAAAAAAACAAAAATATATAACACCTATAAGTATTTATTATTCATTATTTCAAGTTCCTTTGTAAACACGATGAGCTGAGATTTGGGAGGGGGGGGGCGATTTCCTCTGGCTTCCCTTTTGTCTGATTTCACCATGTGCTGAACAGGAGTTTGCACAGGCAAAGCCCCCTCCTCCCTTATCTTTATTGGCTCTCACAGGGTGGCCAGAGGTTGAGTAAACACTGCTGAGAAGCATCCTCCCTCCTTTAAATGCTTTATTTCCCAAATAATGACAGCAGCCAATGTTTTGCTTTGAGCCCAGTTACTGTATGTTACAGGAAAATGACATTCTTTACAAAAATGTAGTTTCATTGTGAACTGCCAGGGATTGCACATTTAAATGATAATATCTTATTTGTCCCTTAGGCCGTGATTATACCAAAATTGTCCGGCAGCGTTGCGCGGCTCAAAAACAAATTGCTGCAATCCAATTAAGGTAAACATACCTCGCACTCCGCGCTCGCTGCCTGGAACTGCAGGGCGGCAGACTGGAGAGCAGACAGGAAATTTTGTTTTGAGCAGGAGACGGCCGTGTCACGTGAGCGGTTCAGCCAATGAGGGCGAACCGCTCACAGCCACGCCTCCGCCACACCTCCCTGTCTCCTCTGCTTGTCTCCTGCCTGCAGTTCAACATGCCGCTTGGCGGCATCGATAGGATGACATCACCAGATCACACTGCCGCCCCGTCGGAGATGGTATAATCTCAGCCTAAATGTGTGCCTCCCCCGGTTCCCTCACAATCCCAGCGCACCGTTCTCCAGGGACTGTTTGAGCTCTCGCATGCGATTGGCTGCCCCACACTTCCGGTAGATGCCCTCCGTGTGCAGGCCGTACATCTCCAGGTACTCTAAGAGCATCTCCATGACAACGGGCACCGAGGACGTCTCACTGATCAGGTCCCCCACGTGCACCCCGAAGTGATGGTTTCCCAGGTTCTGAGGGAGGGATCAGTGTTACCACGGCAACAAAGAGGTGTTCCCTCTGTTACCCAAGAGGATTGAGAAGGTCGGGGCGAGAGAGAAGGCCGGGGCAAAAGAGAAGGGAGGGTGGGGGGGAGAGAAAAGGTTGGGGCGAGAGAGAAAGGGGGCGAGTGAGAAGGGAGGGTGAGACAGAAGCGGGTTGCGGTTGAGGATGGGGTGAGAGAATGGGAGGTGTAACATGTGAGCGCTGCAAGAGGGTTTGACACGTCACACAGCTCACACTCTTCCCTCCCTCCCCCCTGATGTACCTTCCTCCCTCCCTTCCCCCTGATATAACTTCCTCCCTCCCCCTCCCTATGTACCTTCCTCCCTCCCGCCAAGTCGCAGGGGCTCTGGATGGTGCTGGCTTCGCTGATCTTGGACGGGTTCCTCTGGAGTTTGTTCCTGGAAGGTGAAACAACACACATATATACACACACCCTGCTTGTATTTCCAACCCCCCCCCCCCTCATCCATGTATTTCAACCCCCTTGCACAGATGTGTATATATACCCCCTATTTGTATGCATACACAGACACACACACACATATATTTGTATGCATGTACAAATTCATATACATACTTCTGCATTTTGAAGGTGTATGTATTATAAATAAATATACATTCCTTTAGTAAGGAAAAATATATATTACTATACAGGAAACATATCGCAGACATGACCAGTCCATGCTCAGCCTCTCTCTCTGATAAGTGAATCATACAGATACAAGTACACACAGACCGATATGCCACATATCTGCAGGTCCTTACTCTGTCAGCTTCTCCTTGCTCTCTAGGCTCTCCCCTGGATTCTCCTCCTCGGGCATCACCGCTGCTTCCCCCTGCCCCACCTCGTTCTGCCTTCTCCCTCCTTTCTCCTCTTCTTCTGCCTTCTGCACTCCATCGGAGTTGTCATGTCTCCATTTATGCTCCTCTTCTCGTTCAAGGGCTTCCTGTCTGCTCTTCTCAGACACCATCTCCTTGTACCTGGTAAGACGGATATTATATTAACATTACCATCCAACCACTATTATATTGGGGATTGAAAATTACACTAAAAAGTATTTATAGAAAATACAAAATTATTGTGATCTACTTAGATTTTGCATAGGCTTTGATACGGTTCCACACAAGAGGTTAAAAGCAAATTGGACTCTACAAATATTTGCACCTGGATTGAAAACTGGTTGAAGGATACACAACATAGAGTTGTCGTAAATTGAACTTTTTCAGGTTGGGCTAAAGTCGTGAGTGGAGTACCTCAGGGATCGGTACTGGGACCCTTGCTTTTTAACTTGTTTGTTAATGACCTTGAGGTTGGCATCGAGAGCAAAGTCTCAATCTTGGCTGATGATACTAAATTGTGTAAGGTAGTAGAATCAGAACAGGATGTAATTTCTCTCCAGAAGGACTGGGTGAGACTGGAAACTTGGGCAGGTAAATGGCAGATGAGGTTTAATACAGATACATGTAAGGTTATGCATTTTTGAAACAAGAATAAACAGGAGACTTGCAAATTAAATGGGGATAAATTGGGGGAATCCTTGATGGAGAAGGATTTAGGAGTGCTTGTACACAGCAATAGTGCCCAAAGTCATGCAGTAACTGCAAAGGCAAACAAGATCTTATCTTACAATAAATGGGCAATGGATGGAAGGGAAGTCCATGCTCAGTCACTCTCTCTGATAAGTGAATCATACAGATACAAGTACACACAGACCGATATGCCACATATCTGCAGGTCCTTACTCTGTCAGCTTCTCCTTGCTCTCTAGGCTCTCCCCTGGATTCTCCTTCTCGGGCATCACCTCTGCTTCCCCCTGCCCCACCTCGTTCTGCCTTCTCCCTCCTTTCTCCTCTTCTTCTGCCTTCTGCACTCTATCGGAGTTGTCATGTCTCCATTTATGCTCCTCTTCTCGTTCAAGGGCTTCCTGTCTGCTCTTCTCAGACACCATTTCCTTGTACCTGGTAAGACGGATATTATAGTAACATTACCATCCAACCACTATTATATTGGGGATTGAAAATTACACTAAAAAGTATTTATAGAAAATACTAAATTATTGTGATCTACTTAGATTTTGCATAGGCTTTGATACGGTTCCACACAAGAGGTTAATGTACAAAATAAAGCAAATTGGACTCTAAAAATATTTGCACCTGGATTGAAAACTGGTTGAAGGATACACAACATAGAGTTGTCGTAAATGGAACTTTTTCAGGTTGGGCTAAAGTCGTGAGTGGAGTACCTCAGGGATCGGTACTAGGACCCCTGCTTTTTAACTTGTTTGTTAATGACCTTGAGGTTGGCATCGAGAGCAAAGTCTTAATCTTTGCTGATGATACTAAATTGTGTAAGGTAGTAGAATCAGAGCAGGATGTAATTTCTCTCCAGAAGGACTTGGGGAGACTGGAAACTTGGGCAGGTAAATGGCAGATGAGGTTTAATACAGATAAATGTAAGGTTATGCATTTGAGAAACAAGAATAAACAGGAGACTTGCAAATTAAATGGGGATAAATTGGGGGAATCCTTGATGGAGAAGGATTTAGGAGTGCTTGTACACAGCAATAGTGCCCAAAGTCATGCAGTAACAGCAAAGGCAAACAAGATCTTATCTTACAATAAATGGGCAATGGATGGAAGGGAAGTCCATGCTCAGTCACTCTCTCTGATAAGTGAATCATACAGATACAAGTACACACAGACCGATATGCCACATATCTGCAGGTCCTTACTCTGTCAGCTTCTCCTTGCTCTCTAGGCTCTCCCCTGGATTCTCCTTCTCGGGCATCACCTTTGCTTCCCCCTGCCCCACCTCGTTCTGCCTTCTCCCTCCTTTCTCCTCTTCTTCTGCCTTCTGCACTCCATCGGAGTTGTCATGTCTCCATTTATGCTCCTCTTCTCGTTCAAGGGCTTCCTGTCTGCTCTTCTCAGACACCATCTCCTTGTACCTGGTAAGACGGATATTATATTAACATTACCATCCAACCACTATTATTGGGGATTGAAAATTACACTAAAAAGTATTTATAGAAAATACTAAATTATTGTGATCTACTTAGATTTTGCATAGGCTTTGATACGGTTCCACACAAGAGGTTAATGTACAAAATAAAGCAAATTGGACTCTAAAAATATTTGCACCTGGATTGAAAACTGGTTGAAGGATACACAACATAGAGTTGTCGTAAATGGAACTTTTTCAGGTTGGGCTAAAGTCGTGAGTGGAGTACCTCAGGGATCGGTACTAGGACCCCTGCTTTTTAACTTGTTTGTTAATGACCTTGAGGTTGGCATCGAGAGCAAAGTCTTAATCTTTGCTGATGATACTAAATTGTGTAAGGTAGTAGAATCAGAGCAGGATGTAATTTCTCTCCAGAAGGACTTGGGGAGACTGGAAACTTGGGCAGGTAAATGGCAGATGAGGTTTAATACAGATAAATGTAAGGTTATGCATTTGAGAAACAAGAATAAACAGGAGACTTGCAAATTAAATGGGGATAAATTGGGAGGAATCCTTGATGGAGAAGGATTTAGGAGTGCTTGTACACAGCAATAGTGCTCAAAGTCATGCAGTAACTGCAAAGGCAAACAAGATCTTATCTTACAAAAAATGGGCAATGGATGGGAGGGAAGTCCATGCTTAGTCATTCTCTCTGATAAGTGAATCATACAGATACAAGTACACACAGACCGATATGCCACATATCTGCAGGTCCTTACTCTGTCAGCTTCTCCTTGCTCTCTAGGCTCTCCCCTGGATTCTCCTTCGCGGGCATCACCTCTGCTTCCCCCTGCCCCACCTCGTTCTGCCTTCTCCCTCCTTTCTCCTCTTCTTCTGCTTTCTGCACTCCATCGGAGTTGTCATGTCTCCATTTATGCTCCTCTTCTCGTTCAAGGGCTTCCTGTCTGCTCTTCTCAGACACCATCTCCTTGTACCTGGTAAGACGGATATTATATTAACATTACCATCCAACCACTATTATATTGGGGATTGAAAATTACACTAAAAAGTATTTATAGAAAATACAAAATTATTGTGATCTACTTAGATTTTGCATAGGCTTTGATACGGTTCCACACAAGAGGTTAATGTACAAAATAAAGCAAATTGGACTCTAAAAATATTTGCACCTGGATTGAAAACTGGTTGAAGGATACACAACATAGAGTTGTCATAAATGGAACTTTTTCAGGTTGGGCTAAAGTCGTGAGTGGAGTACCTCAGGGATCGGTACTGGGACCCCTGCTTTTTAACTTGTTTGTTAATGACCTTGAGGTTGGCATCGAGAGCAAAGTCTCAATCTTTGCTGATGATACTAAATTGTGTAAGGTAGTAGAATCAGAGCAGGATGTAATTTCTCTCCAGAAGGACTTGGGGAGACTGGAAACTTGGGCAGGTAAATGGCAGATGAGGTTTAATACAGATAAATGTAAGGTTATGCATTTTTGAAACAAGAATAAACAGGAGACTTGCAAATTAAATGGGGATAAATTGGGGGAATCCTTGATGGAGAAGGATTTAGGAATGCTTGTACACAGCAATAGTGCCCAAAGTCATGCAGTAACTGCAAAGGCAAACAAGATCTTATCTTACAATAAATGGGCAATGGATGGAAGGGAAGTCCATGCTCAGTCACTCTCTCTGATAAGTGAATCATACTGATACAAGTACACACAGACCGATATGCCACATATCTGCAGGTCCTTACTCTGTCAGCTTCTCCTTGCTCTCTAGGCTCTCCCCTGGATTCTCCTCCTCGGGCATCACCGCTGCTTCCCCCTGCCCCACCTCGTTCTGCCTTCTCCCTCCTTTCTCCTCTTCTTCTGCCTTCTGCACTCCATCGGAGTTGTCATGTCTCCATTTATGCTCCTCTTCTCGTTCAAGGGCTTCCTGTCTGCTCTTCTCAGACACCATCTCCTTGTACCTGGTAAGACGGATATTATATTAACATTACCATCCAACCACTAATATATCGGGGATTGAAAATTACACTAAAAAGTATTTATAGAAAATACTAAATTATTGTGATCTACTTAGATTTTGCATAGGCTTTGATACGGTTCCACACAAGAGGTTAATGTACAAAATAAAGCAAATTGGACTCTAAAAATATTTGCACCTGGATTGAAAACTGGTTGAAGGATACACAACATAGAGTTGTCATAAATGGAACTTTTTCAGGTTGGGCTAAAGTCGTGAGTGGAGTACCTCAGGGATCGGTACTGGGACCCCTGCTTTTTAACTTGTTTGTTAATGACCTTGAGGTTGGCATCGAGAGCAAAGTCTCAATCTTTGCTGATGATACTAAATTGTGTAAGGTAGTAGAATCAGAGCAGGATGTAATTTCTCTCCAGAAGGACTTGGGGAGACTGGAAACTTGGGCAGGTAAATGGCAGATGAGGTTTAATACAGATAAATGTAAGGTTATGCATTTGAGAAACAAGAATAAACAGGAGACTTGCAAATTAAATGGGGATAAATTGGGGGAATCCTTGATGGAGAAGGATTTAGGAGTGCTTGTACACAGCAATAGTGCCCAAAGTCATGCAGTAACAGCAAAGGCAAACAAGATCTTATCTTACAATAAATGGGCAATTGATGGAAGGGAAGTCCATGCTCAGTCACTCTCTCTGATAAGTGAATCATACAGATACAAGTACACACAGACCGATATGCCACATATCTGCAGGTCCTTACTCTGTCAGCTTCTCCTTGCTCTCTAGGCTCTCCCCTGGATTCTCCTTCTCGGGCATCACCTTTGCTTCCCCCTGCCCCACCTCGTTCTGCCTTCTCCTTCCTTTCTCCTCTTCTTCTGCCTTCTGCACTCCATCGGAGTTGTCATGTCTCCATTTATGCTCCTCTTCTCGTTCAAGGGCTTCCTGTCTGCTCTTCTCAGACACCATCTCCTTGTACCTGGTAAGACGGATATTATATTAACATTACCATCCAACCACTATTATATTGGGGATTGAAAATTACACTAAAAGTATTTATAGAAAATACTAAATTATTGTGATCTACTTAGATTTTGCATAGGCTTTGATACGGTTCCACACAAGAGGTTAATGTACAAAATAAAGCAAATTGGACTCTAAAAATATTTGCACCTGGATTGAAAACTGGTTGAAGGATACACAACATAGAGTTGTCGTAAATAGAACTTTTTCAGGTTGGGCTAAAGTCGTGAGTGGAGTACCTCAGGGATCGGTACTAGGACCCCTGCTTTTTAACTTGTTTGTTAATGACCTTGAGGTTGGCATCGAGAGCAAAGTCTTAATATTTGCTGATGATACTAAATTGTGTAAGGTAGTAGAATCAGAGCAGGATGTAATTTCTCTCCAGAAGGACTTGGGGAGACTGGAAACTTGGGCAGGTAAATGGCAGATGAGGTTTAATACAGATAAATGTAAGGTTATGCATTTGAGAAACAAGAATAAACAGGAGACTTGCAAATTAAATGGGGATACATTGGGGGAATCCTTGATGGAGAAGGATTTAGGAGTGCTTGTACACAGCAATAGTGCCCAAAGTCATGCAGTAACTGCAAAGGCAAACAAGATCTTATCTTACAATAAATGGGCAATGGATGGAAGGGAAGTCCATGCTCAGTCACTCTCTCTGATAAGTGAATCATACAGATACAAGTACACACAGACCGATATGCCACATATCTGCAGGTCCTTACTCTGTCAGCTTCTCCTTGCTCTCTAGGCTCTCCCCTGGATTCTCCTTCTCGGGCATCACCTCTGCTTCCCCCTGCCCCACCTCGTTCTGCCTTCTCCCTCCTTTCTCCTCTTCTTTTGCCTTCTGCACTCCATCGGAGTTGTCATGTCTCCATTTATGCTCCTCTTCTCGTTCAAGGGCTTCCTGTCTGCTCTTCTCAGACACCATCTCCTTGTACCTGGTAAGACGGATATTATATTAACATTACCATCCAATCACTATTATATTGGGGATTGAAAATTACACTAAAAAGTATTTATAGAAAATACAAAATTATTGTGATCTTCTTAGATTTTGCATAGGCTTTGATACGGTTCCACACAAGAGGTTAATGTACAAAATAAAGCAAATTGGACTCTAAAAATATTTGCACCTGGATTGAAAACTGGTTGAAGGATACACAACATAGAGTTGTCGTAAATGGAACTTTTTCAGGTTGGGCTAAAGTCGTGAGTGGAGTACCTCAGGGATCGGTACTAGAACCCCTGCTTTTTAACTTGTTTGTTAATGACCTTGAGGTTGGCATCGAGAGCAAAGTCTTAATCTTTGCTGATGATACTAAATTGTGTAAGGTAGTAGAATCAGAGCAGGATGTAATTTCTCTCCAGAAGGACTTGGGGAGACTGGAAACTTGGGCAGGTAAATGGCAGATGAGGTTTAATACAGATAAATGTAAGGTTATGCATTTGAGAAACAAGAATAAACAGGAGACTTGCAAATTAAATGGGGATAAATTGGGGGAATCCTTGATGGAGAAGGATTTAGGAGTGCTTGTACACAGCAATAGTGCCCAAAGTCATGCAGTAACTGCAAAGGCAAACAAGATCTTATCTTACAATAAATGGGCAATGGATGGAAGGGAAGTCCATGCTCAGTCACTCTCTCTGATAAGTGAATCATACAGATACAAGTACACACAGACCGATATGCCACATATCTGCAGGTCCTTACTCTGTCAGCTTCTCCTTGCTCTCTAGGCTCTCCCCTGGATTCTCCTTCTCGGGCATCACCTCTGCTTCCCCCTGCCCCACCTCGTTCTGCCTTCTCCCTCCTTTCTCCTCTTCTTCTGCCTTCTGCACTCTATCGGAGTTGTCATGTCTCCATTTATGCTCCTCTTCTCGTTCAAGGGCTTCCTGTCTGCTCTTCTCAGACACCATTTCCTTGTACCTGGTAAGACGGATATTATAGTAACATTACCATCCAACCACTATTATATTGGGGATTGAAAATTACACTAAAAAGTATTTATAGAAAATACTAAATTATTGTGATCTACTTAGATTTTGCATAGGCTTTGATACGGTTCCACACAAGAGGTTAATGTACAAAATAAAGCAAATTGGACTCTAAAAATATTTGCACCTGGATTGAAAACTGGTTGAAGGATACACAACATAGAGTTGTCGTAAATGGAACTTTTTCAGGTTGGGCTAAAGTCGTGAGTGGAGTACCTCAGGGATCGGTACTAGGACCCCTGCTTTTTAACTTGTTTGTTAATGACCTTGAGGTTGGCATCGAGAGCAAAGTCTTAATCTTTGCTGATGATACTAAATTGTGTAAGGTAGTAGAATCAGAGCAGGATGTAATTTCTCTCCAGAAGGACTTGGGGAGACTGGAAACTTGGGCAGGTAAATGGCAGATGAGGTTTAATACAGATAAATGTAAGGTTATGCATTTGAGAAACAAGAATAAACAGGAGACTTGCAAATTAAATGGGGATAAATTGGGGGAATCCTTGATGGAGAAGGATTTAGGAGTGCTTGTACACAGCAATAGTGCCCAAAGTCATGCAGTAACAGCAAAGGCAAACAAGATCTTATCTTACAATAAATGGGCAATGGATGGAAGGGAAGTCCATGCTCAGTCACTCTCTCTGATAAGTGAATCATACAGATACAAGTACACACAGACCGATATGCCACATATCTGCAGGTCCTTACTCTGTCAGCTTCTCCTTGCTCTCTAGGCTCTCCCCTGGATTCTCCTTCTCGGGCATCACCTTTGCTTCCCCCTGCCCCACCTCGTTCTGCCTTCTCCCTCCTTTCTCCTCTTCTTCTGCCTTCTGCACTCCATCGGAGTTGTCATGTCTCCATTTATGCTCCTCTTCTCGTTCAAGGGCTTCCTGTCTGCTCTTCTCAGACACCATCTCCTTGTACCTGGTAAGACGGATATTATATTAACATTACCATCCAACCACTATTATTGGGGATTGAAAATTACACTAAAAAGTATTTATAGAAAATACTAAATTATTGTGATCTACTTAGATTTTGCATAGGCTTTGATACGGTTCCACACAAGAGGTTAATGTACAAAATAAAGCAAATTGGACTCTAAAAATATTTGCACCTGGATTGAAAACTGGTTGAAGGATACACAACATAGAGTTGTCGTAAATGGAACTTTTTCAGGTTGGGCTAAAGTCGTGAGTGGAGTACCTCAGGGATCGGTACTAGGACCCCTGCTTTTTAACTTGTTTGTTAATGACCTTGAGGTTGGCATCGAGAGCAAAGTCTTAATCTTTGCTGATGATACTAAATTGTGTAAGGTAGTAGAATCAGAGCAGGATGTAATTTCTCTCCAGAAGGACTTGGGGAGACTGGAAACTTGGGCAGGTAAATGGCAGATGAGGTTTAATACAGATAAATGTAAGGTTATGCATTTGAGAAACAAGAATAAACAGGAGACTTGCAAATTAAATGGGGATAAATTGGGAGGAATCCTTGATGGAGAAGGATTTAGGAGTGCTTGTACACAGCAATAGTGCTCAAAGTCATGCAGTAACTGCAAAGGCAAACAAGATCTTATCTTACAAAAAATGGGCAATGGATGGGAGGGAAGTCCATGCTTAGTCATTCTCTCTGATAAGTGAATCATACAGATACAAGTACACACAGACCGATATGCCACATATCTGCAGGTCCTTACTCTGTCAGCTTCTCCTTGCTCTCTAGGCTCTCCCCTGGATTCTCCTTCGCGGGCATCACCTCTGCTTCCCCCTGCCCCACCTCGTTCTGCCTTCTCCCTCCTTTCTCCTCTTCTTCTGCTTTCTGCACTCCATCGGAGTTGTCATGTCTCCATTTATGCTCCTCTTCTCGTTCAAGGGCTTCCTGTCTGCTCTTCTCAGACACCATCTCCTTGTACCTGGTAAGACGGATATTATATTAACATTACCATCCAACCACTATTATATTGGGGATTGAAAATTACACTAAAAAGTATTTATAGAAAATACAAAATTATTGTGATCTACTTAGATTTTGCATAGGCTTTGATACGGTTCCACACAAGAGGTTAATGTACAAAATAAAGCAAATTGGACTCTAAAAATATTTGCACCTGGATTGAAAACTGGTTGAAGGATACACAACATAGAGTTGTCATAAATGGAACTTTTTCAGGTTGGGCTAAAGTCGTGAGTGGAGTACCTCAGGGATCGGTACTGGGACCCCTGCTTTTTAACTTGTTTGTTAATGACCTTGAGGTTGGCATCGAGAGCAAAGTCTCAATCTTTGCTGATGATACTAAATTGTGTAAGGTACTGCACCGACACACTTTATTCGAGCAAATACCCAGTATGTACCTGGCAGATACCTGGAATGCGCCGCTCCTCACCTCTGACAAGCCCCGTTGCGTTTGCCTTCCCAGCCTGGGTACATGCCTGGCTGATGGGCGGCTGATCTCTTAAATGATAATGATTAGGATTTAATAGGCTGCAATGCTTCGCGTGTCTACCAGATGGCATAATTTCATGAATTGTAATGCAGTATATATATATATACTGTGCAGTATTGCAGCCAGCGGGAATAAAATGCTTCAATCCCTGCCTGAAAAATAACCCAATGCACTCGGGCAGAAAACAGTCACAAACCTCAATACACCCGGGTATACCCGAATTCGTGGGACTAGCCGAGCTCGAATAAAGTGTGTCGCCAGTGTAGTAGAATCAGAGCAGGATGTAATTTCTCTCCAGAAGGACTTGGGGAGACTGGAAACTTGGGCAGGTAAATGGCAGATGAGGTTTAATACAGATAAATGTAAGGTTATGCATTTTTGAAACAAGAATAAACAGGAGACTTGCAAATTAAATGGGGATAAATTGGGGGAATCCTTGATGGAGAAGGATTTAGGAATGCTTGTACACAGCAATAGTGCCCAAAGTCATGCAGTAACTGCAAAGGCAAACAAGATCTTATCTTACAATAAATGGGCAATGGATGGAAGGGAAGTCCATGCTCAGTCACTCTCTCTGATAAGTGAATCATACTGATACAAGTACACACAGACCGATATGCCACATATCTGCAGGTCCTTACTCTGTCAGCTTCTCCTTGCTCTCTAGGCTCTCCCCTGGATTCTCCTCCTCGGGCATCACCGCTGCTTCCCCCTGCCCCACCTCGTTCTGCCTTCTCCCTCCTTTCTCCTCTTCTTCTGCCTTCTGCACTCCATCGGAGTTGTCATGTCTCCATTTATGCTCCTCTTCTCGTTCAAGGGCTTCCTGTCTGCTCTTCTCAGACACCATCTCCTTGTACCTGGTAAGACGGATATTATATTAACATTACCATCCAACCACTAATATATCGGGGATTGAAAATTACACTAAAAAGTATTTATAGAAAATACTAAATTATTGTGATCTACTTAGATTTTGCATAGGCTTTGATACGGTTCCACACAAGAGGTTAATGTACAAAATAAAGCAAATTGGACTCTAAAAATATTTGCACCTGGATTGAAAACTGGTTGAAGGATACACAACATAGAGTTGTCATAAATGGAACTTTTTCAGGTTGGGCTAAAGTCGTGAGTGGAGTACCTCAGGGATCGGTACTGGGACCCCTGCTTTTTAACTTGTTTGTTAATGACCTTGAGGTTGGCATCGAGAGCAAAGTCTCAATCTTTGCTGATGATACTAAATTGTGTAAGGTAGTAGAATCAGAGCAGGATGTAATTTCTCTCCAGAAGGACTTGGGGAGACTGGAAACTTGGGCAGGTAAATGGCAGATGAGGTTTAATACAGATAAATGTAAGGTTATGCATTTGAGAAACAAGAATAAACAGGAGACTTGCAAATTAAATGGGGATAAATTGGGGGAATCCTTGATGGAGAAGGATTTAGGAGTGCTTGTACACAGCAATAGTGCCCAAAGTCATGCAGTAACAGCAAAGGCAAACAAGATCTTATCTTACAATAAATGGGCAATTGATGGAAGGGAAGTCCATGCTCAGTCACTCTCTCTGATAAGTGAATCATACAGATACAAGTACACACAGACCGATATGCCACATATCTGCAGGTCCTTACTCTGTCAGCTTCTCCTTGCTCTCTAGGCTCTCCCCTGGATTCTCCTTCTCGGGCATCACCTTTGCTTCCCCCTGCCCCACCTCGTTCTGCCTTCTCCTTCCTTTCTCCTCTTCTTCTGCCTTCTGCACTCCATCGGAGTTGTCATGTCTCCATTTATGCTCCTCTTCTCGTTCAAGGGCTTCCTGTCTGCTCTTCTCAGACACCATCTCCTTGTACCTGGTAAGACGGATATTATATTAACATTACCATCCAACCACTATTATATTGGGGATTGAAAATTACACTAAAAGTATTTATAGAAAATACTAAATTATTGTGATCTACTTAGATTTTGCATAGGCTTTGATACGGTTCCACACAAGAGGTTAATGTACAAAATAAAGCAAATTGGACTCTAAAAATATTTGCACCTGGATTGAAAACTGGTTGAAGGATACACAACATAGAGTTGTCGTAAATAGAACTTTTTCAGGTTGGGCTAAAGTCGTGAGTGGAGTACCTCAGGGATCGGTACTAGGACCCCTGCTTTTTAACTTGTTTGTTAATGACCTTGAGGTTGGCATCGAGAGCAAAGTCTTAATATTTGCTGATGATACTAAATTGTGTAAGGTAGTAGAATCAGAGCAGGATGTAATTTCTCTCCAGAAGGACTTGGGGAGACTGGAAACTTGGGCAGGTAAATGGCAGATGAGGTTTAATACAGATAAATGTAAGGTTATGCATTTGAGAAACAAGAATAAACAGGAGACTTGCAAATTAAATGGGGATACATTGGGGGAATCCTTGATGGAGAAGGATTTAGGAGTGCTTGTACACAGCAATAGTGCCCAAAGTCATGCAGTAACTGCAAAGGCAAACAAGATCTTATCTTACAATAAATGGGCAATGGATGGAAGGGAAGTCCATGCTCAGTCACTCTCTCTGATAAGTGAATCATACAGATACAAGTACACACAGACCGATATGCCACATATCTGCAGGTCCTTACTCTGTCAGCTTCTCCTTGCTCTCTAGGCTCTCCCCTGGATTCTCCTTCTCGGGCATCACCTCTGCTTCCCCCTGCCCCACCTCGTTCTGCCTTCTCCCTCCTTTCTCCTCTTCTTTTGCCTTCTGCACTCCATCGGAGTTGTCATGTCTCCATTTATGCTCCTCTTCTCGTTCAAGGGCTTCCTGTCTGCTCTTCTCAGACACCATCTCCTTGTACCTGGTAAGACGGATATTATATTAACATTACCATCCAATCACTATTATATTGGGGATTGAAAATTACACTAAAAAGTATTTATAGAAAATACAAAATTATTGTGATCTACTTAGATTTTGCATAGGCTTTGATACGGTTCCACACAAGAGGTTAATGTACAAAATAAAGCAAATTGGACTCTAAAAATATTTGCACCTGGATTGAAAACTGGTTGAAGGATACACAACATAGAGTTGTCGTAAATGGAACTTTTTCAGGTTGGGCTAAAGTCGTGAGTGGAGTACCTCAGGGATCGGTACTAGAACCCCTGCTTTTTAACTTGTTTGTTAATGACCTTGAGGTTGGCATCGAGAGCAAAGTCTTAATCTTTGCTGATGATACTAAATTGTGTAAGGTAGTAGAATCAGAGCAGGATGTAATTTCTCTCCAGAAGGACTTGGGGAGACTGGAAACTTGGGCAGGTAAATGGCAGATGAGGTTTAATACAGATAAATGTAAGGTTATGCATTTGAGAAACAAGAATAAACAGGAGACTTGCAAATTAAATGGGGATAAATTGGGGGAATCCTTGATGGAGAAGGATTTAGGAGTGCTTGTACACAGCAATAGTGCCCAAAGTCATGCAGTAACAGCAAAGGCAAACAAGATCTTATCTTACAATAAATGGGCAATGGATGGAAGGGAAGTCCATGCTCAGTCACTCTCTCTGATAAGTGAATCATACAGATACAAGTACACACAGACCGATATGCCACATATCTGCAGGTCCTTACTCTGTCAGCTTCTCCTTGCTCTCTAGGCTCTCCCCTGGATTCTCCTTCTCGGGCATCACCTTTGCTTCCCCCTGCCCCACCTCGTTCTGCCTTCTCCCTCCTTTCTCCTCTTCTTCTGCCTTCTGCACTCCATCGGAGTTGTCATGTCTCCATTTATGCTCCTCTTCTCGTTCAAGGGCTTCCTGTCTGCTCTTCTCAGACACCATCTCCTTGTACCTGGTAAGACGGATATTATATTAACATTACCATCCAACCACTATTATATTGGGGATTGAAAATTACACTAAAAAGTATTTATAGAAAATACTAAATTATTGTGATCTACTTAGATTTTGCATAGGCTTTGATACGGTTCCACACAAGAGGTTAATGTACAAAATAAAGCAAATTGGACTCTAAAAATATTTGCACCTGGATTGAAAACTGGTTGAAGGATACACAACATAGAGTTGTCGTAAATGGAACTTTTTCAGGTTGGGCTAAAGTCGTGAGTGGAGTACCTCAGGGATCGGTACTAGGACCCCTGCTTTTTAACTTGTTTGTTAATGACCTTGAGGTTGGCATCGAGAGCAAAGTCTTAATCTTTGCTGATGATACTAAATTGTGTAAGGTAGTAGAATCAGAGCAGGATGTAATTTCTCTCCAGAAGGACTTGGGAGACTGGAAACTTGGGCAGGTAAATGGCAGATGAGGTTTAATACAGATAAATGTAAGGTTATGCATTTGAGAAACAAGAATAAACAGGAGACTTGCAAATTAAATGGGGATAAATTGGGGGAATCCTTGATGGAGAAGGATTTAGGAGTGCTTGTACACAGAAATAGTGCCCAAAGTCATGCAGTAACTGCAAAGGCAAACAAGATCTTATCTTACAATAAATGGGCAATGGATGGAAGGGAAGTCCATGCTCAGTCACTCTCTCTGATAAGTGAATCATACAGATACAAGTACACACAGACCGATATGCCACATATCTGCAGGTCCAAACTCTGTCAGCTTCTCCTTGCTCTCTAGGCTCTCCCCTGTATTCTCCTTGTCGGGCATCACCTCTGCTTCCCCCTGCCCCACCTCGTTCTGCCTTCTCCCTCCTTTCTCCTCTTCTTTTGCCTTCTGCAATCCATCGGAGTTGTCATGTCTCCATGTATGCTCCTCTTCTCGTTCAAGGGCTTCCTGTCTGCTCTTCTCAGACACCATCTCCTTGTACCTGGTAAGACGGATATTATATTAACATTACCATCCAATCACTATTATATTGGGGATTGAAAATTACACTAAAAGTATTTATAGAAAATACAAAATTATTGTGATCTACTTAGATTTTGCATAGGCTTTGATACGGTTCCACACAAGAGGTTAATGTACAAAATAAAGCAAATTGGACTCTAAAAATATTTGCACCTGGATTGAAAACTGGTTGAAGGATACACAACATAGAGTTGTCGTAAATGGAACTTTTTCAGGTTGGGCTAAAGTCGTGAGTGGAGTACCTCAGGGATCGGTACTAGGACCCCTGCTTTTTAACTTGTTTGTTAATGACCTTGAGGTTGGCATCGAGAGCAAAGTCTTAATCTTTGCTGATGATACTAAATTGTGTAAGGTAGTAGAATCAGAGCAGGATGTAATTTCTCTCCAGAAGGACTTGGGGAGACTGGAAACTTGGGCAGGTAAATGGCAGATGAGGTTTAATACAGATAAATGTAAGGTTATGCATTTGAGAAACAAGAATAAACAGGAGACTTGCAAATTAAATGGGGATAAATTGGGGGAATCCTTGATGGAGAAGGATTTAGGAGTGCTTGTACACAGCAATAGTGCCCAAAGTCATGCAGTAACTGCAAAGGCAAACAAGATCTTATCTTACAATAAATGGGCAATGGATGGAAGGGAAGTCCATGCTCAGTCACTCTCTCTGATAAGTGAATCATACAGATACAAGTACACACAGACCGATATGCCACATATCTGCAGGTCCTTACTCTGTCAGCTTCTCATTGCTCTCTAGGCTCTCCCCTGGATTCTCCTTCTCGGGCATCACCTCTGCTTCCCCCTGCCCCACCTCGTTCTGCCTTCTCCCTCCTTTCTCCTCTTCTTCTGCCTTCTGCACTCCATCGGAGTTGTCATGTCTCAATTTATGCTCCTCTTCTCGTTCAAGGGCTTCCTGTCTGCTCTTCTCAGACACCATCTCCTTGTACCTGGTAAGACGGATATTATATTAACATTACCATCCAACCACTATTATATTGGGGATTGAAAATTACACTAAAAAGTATTTATAGAAAATACAAAATTATTGTGATCTACTTAGATTTTGCATAGGCTTTGATACGGTTCCACACAAGAGGTTAATGTACAAAATAAAGCAAATTGGACTCTAAAAATATTTGCACCTGGATTGAAAACTGGTTGAAGGATACACAACATAGAGTTGTCGTAAATGGAACTTTTTCAGGTTGGGCTAAAGTCGTGAGTGGAGTACCTCAGGGATCGGTACTAGGACCCCTGCTTTTTAACTTGTTTGTTAATGACCTTGAGGTTGGCATCGAGAGCAAAGTCTTAATCTTTGCTGATGATACTAAATTGTGTAAGGTAGTAGAATCAGAGCAGGATGTAATTTCTCTCCAGAAGGACTTGGGGAGACTGGAAACTTGGGCAGGTAAATGGCAGATGAGGTTTAATACAGATAAATGTAAGGTTATGCATTTGAGAAACAAGAATAAACAGGAGACTTGCAAATTAAATGGGGATAAATTGGGGGAATCCTTGATGGAGAAGGATTTAGGAGTGCTTGTACACAGCAATAGTGCCCAAAGTCATGCAGTAACTGCAAAGGCAAACAAGATCTTATCTTACAATAAATGGGCAATGGATGGAAGGGAAGTCCATGCTCAGTCACTCTCTCTGATAAGTGAATCATACAGATACAAGTACACACAGACCGATATGCCACATATCTGCAGGTCCTTACTCTGTCAGCTTCTCCTTGCTCTCTAGGCTCTCCCCTGGATTCTCCTCGGGAATCACCTCTGCTTCCCCCTGCCCCACCTCGTTCTGCCTTCTCCCTCCTTTCTCCTCTTCTTCTGCCTTCTGCACTCCATCGGAGTTGTCATGTCTCCATTTATGCTCCTCTTCTCGTTCAAGGGCTTCCTGTCTGCTATTCTCAGACACCATCTCCTTGTACCTGGTAAGACGGATATTATATTAACATTCTATTACTATTATACCACCAACCACTATTATATTGGGGATTGAAAATTACACTAAAATGTATTTATAGAAAATACTAAATTATTGTGATCTACTTAGATTTTGCATAGGCTTTGATACGGTTCCACACAAGAGGTTACTGTACAAAATAAAGCAAATTGGACTCTAAAAATATTTGCACCTGGATTGAAAACTGGTTGAAGGATACACAACATAGAGTTGTCGTAAATGGAACTTTTTCAGGTTGGGCTAAAGTCGTGAGTGGAGTACCTCAGGGATCGGTACTGGGACCCCTGCTTTTTAACTTGTTTGTTAATGACCTTGAGGTTGGCATCGAGAGCAAAGTCGCAATCTTTGCTGATGATACTAAATTGTGTAAGGTAGTAGAATCAGAGCAGGATGTAATTTCTCTCCAGAAGGACTTGGGGAGACTGGAAACTTGGGCAGGTAAATGGTAGATGAGGTTTAATACAGATAAATGTAAGGTTATGCATTTGAGAAACAAGAATAAACAGGAGACTTGCAAATTAAATGGGGATAAATTGGGGGAATCCTTGATGGAGAAGGATTTAGGAGTGCTTGTACACAGCAATAGTGCCCAAAGTCATGCAGTAACTGCAAAGGCAAACAAGATCTTATCTTACAATAAATGGCAATGGATGGAAGGGAAGTCCATGCTCAGTCACTCTCTCTGATAAGTGAATCATACAGATACAAGTACACACAGACCGATATGCCACATATCTGCAGGTCCTTACTCTGTCAGCTTCTCCTTGCTCTCTAGGCTCTCCCCTGGATTCTCCTCCTCGGGCATCACCGCTGCTTCCCCCTGCCCCACCTCATTCTGCCTTCTCCCTCCTTTCTCCTCTTCTTCTGCCTTCTGCACTCCATCGGAGTTGTCATGTCTCCATTTATGCTCCTCTTCTCGTTCAAGGGCTTCCTGTCTGCTATTCTCAGACACCATCTCCTTGTACCTGGTAAGACGGATATTATATTAACATTCTATTACTATTATACCACCAACCACTATTATATTGGGGATTGAAAATTACACTAAAATGTATTTATAGAAAATACTAAATTATTGTGATCTACTTAGATTTTGCATAGGCTTTGATACGGTTCCACACAAGAGGTTACTGTACAAAATAAAGCAAATTGGACTCTAAAAATATTTGCACCTGGATTGAAAACTGGTTGAAGGATACACAACATAGAGTTGTCGTAAATGGAACTTTTTCAGGTTGGGCTAAAGTCGTGAGTGGAGTACCTCAGGGATCGGTACTGGGACCCCTGCTTTTTAACTTGTTTGTTAATGACCTTGAGGTTGGCATCGAGAGCAAAGTCGCAATCTTTGCTGATGATACTAAATTGTGTAAGGTAGTAGAATCAGAGCAGGATGTAATTTCTCTCCAGAAGGACTTGGGGAGACTGGAAACTTGGGCAGGTAAATGGTAGATGAGGTTTAATACAGATAAATGTAAGGTTATGCATTTGAGAAACAAGAATAAACAGGAGACTTGCAAATTAAATGGGGATAAATTGGGGGAATCCTTGATGGAGAAGGATTTAGGAGTGCTTGTACACAGCAATAGTGCCCAAAGTCATGCAGTAACTGCAAAGGCAAACAAGATCTTATCTTACAATAAATGGGCAATGGATGGAAGGGAAGTCCATGCTCAGTCACTCTCTCTGATAAGTGAATCATACAGATACAAGTACACACAGACCGATATGCCACATATCTGCAGGTCCTTACTCTGTCAGCTTCTCCTTGCTCTCTAGGCTCTCCCCTGGATTCTCCTCCTCGGGCATCACCGCTGCTTCCCCCTGCCCCACCTCATTCTGCCTTCTCCCTCCTTTCTCCTCTTCTTCTGCCTTCTGCACTCCATCGGAGTTGTCATGTCTCCATTTATGCTCCTCTTCTCGTTCAAGGGCTTCCTGTCTGCTCTTCTCAGACACCATCTCCTTGTACCTGGTAAGACGGATATTATATTAACATTACCATCCAACCACTATTATATTGGGCATTGAAAATTACACTAAAAAGTATTTATAGAAAATACAAAATTATTGTGATCTACTTAGATTTTGCATAGGCTTTGATACGGTTCCACACAAGAGGTTAATGTACAAAATAAAGCAAATTGAACTCTAAAAATATTTGCACCTGGATTGAAAACTGGTTGAAGGATACACAACATAGAGTTGTCGTAAATGGAACTTTTTCAGGTTGGGCTAAAGTCGTGAGTGGAGTACCTCAGGGATCGGTACTAGGACCCCTGCTTTTTAACTTGTTTGTTAATGACCTTGAGGTTGGCATCGAGAGCAAAGTCTTAATCTTTGCTTTTGATACTAAATTGTGTAAGGTAGTAGAATCAGAGCAGGATGTAATTTCTCTCCAGAAGGACTTGGGGAGACTGGAAACTTGGGCAGGTAAATGGCAGATGAGGTTTAATACAGATAAATGTAAGGTTATGCATTTGAGAAACAAGAATAAACAGGAGACTTGCAAATTAAATGGGGATAAATTGGGGGAATCCTTGATGGAGAAGGATTTAGGAGTGCTTGTACACAGCAATAGTGCCCAAAGTCATGCAGTAACTGCAAAGGCAAACAAGATCTTATCTTACAATAAATGGGCAATGGATGGAAGGGAAGTCCATGCTCAGTCACTCTCTCTGATAAGTGAATCATACAGATACAAGTACACACAGACCGATATGCCACATATCTGCAGGTCCTTACTCTGTCAGCTTCTCCTTGCTCTCTAGGCTCTCCCCTGGATTCTCCTTCTCGGGCATCACCTCCGCTTCCCCCTGCCCCACCTCGTTCTGCCTTCTCCCTCCTTTCTCCTCTTCTTCTGCCTTCTGCACTCCATCGGAGTTGTCATGTCTCCATTTATGCTCCTCTTCTCGTTCAAGGGCTTCCTGTCTGCTCTTCTCAGACACCATCTCCTTGTACCTGGTAAGACGGATATTATATTAACATTACCATCCAACCACTATTATATTTGGGATTGAAAATTACACTAAAAAGTATTTATAGAAAATACTAAATTATTGTGATCTACTTAGATTTTGCATAGGCTTTGATACGGTTCCACACAAGAGGTTAATGTACAAAATAAAGCAAATTGGACTCTAAAAATATTTGCACCTGGATTGAAAACTGGTTGAAGGATACACAACATAGAGTTGTCGTAAATGGAACTTTTTCAGGTTGGGCTAAAGTCGTGAGTGGAGTACCTCAGGGATCGGTACTAGGACCCCTGCTTTTTAACTTGTTTGTTAATGACCTTGAGGTTGGCATCGAGAGCAAAGTCTTAATCTTTGCTGATGATACTAAATTGTGTAAGGTAGTAGAATCAGAGCAGGATGTAATTTCTCTCCAGAAGGACTTGGGGAGACTGGAAACTTGGGCAGGTAAATGGCAGATGAGGTTTAATACAGATAAATGTAAGGTTATGCATTTGAGAAACAAGAATAAACAGGAGACTTGCAAATTAAATGGGGATAAATTGGGGGAATCCTTGATGGAGAAGGATTTAGGAGTGCTTGTACACAGCAATAGTGCCCAAAGTCATGCAGTAACTGCAAAGGCAAACAAGATCTTATCTTACAATAAATGGGCAATGGATGGAAGGGAAGTCCATGCTCAGTCACTCTCTCTGATAAGTGAATCATACAGATACAAGTACACACAGACCGATTTGCCACATATCTGCAGGTCCTTACTCTGTCAGCTTCTCCTTGCTCTCTAGGCTCTCCCCTGGATTCTCCTTCTCGGGCATCACCTCTGCTTCCCCCTGCCCCACCTCGTTCTGCCTTCTCCCTCCTTTCTCCTCTTCTTCTGCCTTCTGCACTCCATCGGAGTTGTCATGTCTCCATTTATGCTCCTCTTCTCGTTCAAGGGCTTCCTGTCTGCTCTTCTCAGACACCATCTCCTTGTACCTGGTAAGACGGATATTATATTAACATTACCATCCAACCACTATTATATTTGGGATTGAAAATTACACTAAAAAGTATTTATAGAAAATACTAAATTATTGTGATCTACTTAGATTTTGCATAGGCTTTGATACGGTTCCACACAAGAGGTTAATGTACAAAATAAAGCAAATTGGACTCTAAAAATATTGGCACCTGGATTGAAAACTGGTTGAAGGATACACAACATAGAGTTGTCGTAAATGGAACTTTTTCAGGTTGGGCTAAAGTCGTGAGTGGAGTACCTCAGGGATCGGTACTAGGACCCCTGCTTTTTAACTTGTTTGTTAATGACCTTGAGGTTGGCATCGAGAGCAAAGTCTCAATCTTTGCTGATGATACTGCACCGACACACTTTATTCGAGCAAATACCCGGTATGTACCTGGCAGATACCTGGAATGCGCCGCTCCTCACCTCTGACAAGCCCCGTTGCATTTGCCTTCCCAGCCTGGGTTCATGCCTGGCTGATGGGCGGCTGATCTGTTAAATGATAATGATTAGGATTTAATAGGCTGCAATGCTTCGCGTGTCTACCAGATGGCATAAATTCATGAATTGTAATGCAGTATATATATATGTACTGTGCAGTATTGCAGCAAACGGGAATAAAATGCTTCAATCCCTGCCGGAAAATAACTCAATGCACTCGGGCAGAAAACAGTCACAAACCTCAATACACCCGGGTATACCCGTATTCGTGGGACTAGCCGAGCTCGAATAAAGTGTGTCGCCAGTGTACTAAATTGTGTAAGGTAGTAGAATCAGAGCAGGATGTACTTTCTCTCCAGAAGGACTTGGGGAGACTGGAAACTTGGGCAGGTAAATGGCAGATGAGGTTTAATACAGATAAATGTAAGGTTATGCATTTGAGAAACAAGAATAAACAGGAGACTTGCAAATTAAATGGGGATAAATTGGGGGAATCCTTGATGGAGAAGGATTTAGGAGTGCTTGTACACAGCAATAGTGCCCAAAGTCATGCAGTAACTGCAAAGGCAAACAAGATCTTATCTTACAATAAATGGGCAATGGATGGAAGGGAAGTCCATGCTCAGTCACTCTCTCTGATAAGTGAATCATACAGATACAAGTACACACAGACCGATATGCCACATATCTGCAGGTCCTTACTCTGTCAGCTTCTCCTTGCTCTCTAGGCTCTCCCCTGGATTCTCCTTCGCGGGCATCACCTCTGCTTCCCCCTGCCCCACCTCGTTCTGCCTTCTCCCTCCTTTCTCCTCTTCTTCTGCTTTCTGCACTCCATCGGAGTTGTCATGTCTCCATTTATGCTCCTCTTCTCGTTCAAGGGCTTCCTGTCTGCTCTTCTCAGACACCATCTCCTTGTACCTGGTAAGACGGATATTATATTAACATTACCATCCAACCACTATTATATTGGGGATTGAAAATTACACTAAAAAGTATTTATAGAAAATACTAAATGATTGTGATCTACTTAGATTTTGCATAGGCTTTGATACGGTTCCACACAAGAGGTTAATGTACAAAATAAAGCAAATTGGACTCTAAAAATATTTGTACCTGGATTGAAAACTGGTTGAAGGATACACAACATAGAGTTGTCGTAAATGGAACTTTTTCAGGTTGGGCTAAAGTCGTGAGTGGAGTACCTCAGGGATCGGTACTAGGACCCCTGCTTTTTAACTTGTTTGTTAATGACCTTGAGGTTGGCATCGAGAGCAAAGTCTTAATCTTTGCTGATGATACTAAATTGTGTAAGGTAGTAGAATCAGAGCAGGATGTAATTTCTCTCCAGAAGGACTTGGGGAGACTGGAAACTTGGGCAGGTAAATGGCAGATGAGGTTTAATACAGATACATGTAAGGTTATGCATTTGAGAAACAAGAATAAACAGGAGACTTGCTAAATTAAATGGGGATAAATTGGGGGAATCCTTGATGGAGAAGGATTTAGGAGTGCTTGTACACAGCAATAGTGCCCAAAGTCATGCAGTAACTGCAAAGGCAAACAAGATCTTATCTTACAATAAATGGGCAATGGATGGAAGGGAAGTCCATGCTCAGTCACTCTCTCTGATAAGTGAATCATACAGATACAAGTACACACAGACCGATATGCCACATATCTGCAGGTCCTTACTCTGTCAGCTTCTCCTTGCTCTCTAGGCTCTCCCCTGGATTCTCCTTCTCGGGCATCACCTCCGCTTCCCCCTGCCCCACCTCGTTCTGCCTTCTCCCTCCTTTCTCCTCTTCTTCTGCCTTCTGCACTCCATCGGAGTTGTCATGTCTCCATTTATGCTCCTCTTCTCGTTCAAGGGCTTCCTGTCTGCTCTTCTCAGACACCATCTCCTTGTACCTGGTAAGACGGATATTATATTAACATTACCATCCAACCACTATTATATTTGGGATTGAAAATTACACTAAAAAGTATTTATAGAAAATACTAAATTATTGTGATCTACTTAGATTTTGCATAGGCTTTGATACGGTTCCACACAAGAGGTTAATGTACAAAATAAAGCAAATTGGACTCTAAAAATATTTGCACCTGGATTGAAAACTGGTTGAAGGATACACAACATAGAGTTGTCGTAAATGGAACTTTTTCAGGTTGGGCTAAAGTCGTGAGTGGAGTACCTCAGGGATCGGTACTAGGACCCCTGCTTTTTAACTTGTTTGTTAATGACCTTGAGGTTGGCATCGAGAGCAAAGTCTTAATCTTTGCTGATGATACTAAATTGTGTAAGGTAGTAGAATCAGAGCAGGATGTAATTTCTCTCCAGAAGGACTTGGGGAGACTGGAAACTTGGGCAGGTAAATGGCAGATGAGGTTTAATACAGATAAATGTAAGGTTATGCATTTGAGAAACAAGAATAAACAGGAGACTTGCAAATTAAATGGGGATAAATTGGGGGAATCCTTGATGGAGAAGGATTTAGGAGTGCTTGTACACAGCAATAGTGCCCAAAGTCATGCAGTAACTGCAAAGGCAAACAAGATCTTATCTTACAATAAATGGGCAATGGATGGAAGGGAAGTCCATGCTCAGTCACTCTCTCTGATAAGTGAATCATACAGATACAAGTACACACAGACCGATTTGCCACATATCTGCAGGTCCTTACTCTGTCAGCTTCTCCTTGCTCTCTAGGCTCTCCCCTGGATTCTCCTTCTCGGGCATCACCTCTGCTTCCCCCTGCCCCACCTCGTTCTGCCTTCTCCCTCCTTTCTCCTCTTCTTCTGCCTTCTGCACTCCATCGGAGTTGTCATGTCTCCATTTATGCTCCTCTTCTCGTTCAAGGGCTTCCTGTCTGCTCTTCTCAGACACCATCTCCTTGTACCTGGTAAGACGGATATTATATTAACATTACCATCCAACCACTATTATATTTGGGATTGAAAATTACACTAAAAAGTATTTATAGAAAATACTAAATTATTGTGATCTACTTAGATTTTGCATAGGCTTTGATACGGTTCCACACAAGAGGTTAATGTACAAAATAAAGCAAATTGGACTCTAAAAATATTGGCACCTGGATTGAAAACTGGTTGAAGGATACACAACATAGAGTTGTCGTAAATGGAACTTTTTCAGGTTGGGCTAAAGTCGTGAGTGGAGTACCTCAGGGATCGGTACTAGGACCCCTGCTTTTTAACTTGTTTGTTAATGACCTTGAGGTTGGCATCGAGAGCAAAGTCTCAATCTTTGCTGATGATACTAAATTGTGTAAGGTAGTAGAATCAGAGCAGGATGTACTTTCTCTCCAGAAGGACTTGGGGAGACTGGAAACTTGGGCAGGTAAATGGTAGATGAGGTTTAATACAGATAAATGTAAGGTTATGCATTTGAGAAACAAGAATAAACAGGAGACTTGCAAATTAAATGGGGATAAATTGGGGGAATCCTTGATGGAGAAGGATTTAGGAGTGCTTGTACACAGCAATAGTGCCCAAAGTCATGCAGTAACTGCAAAGGCAAACAAGATCTTATCTTACAATAAATGGGCAATGGATGGAAGGGAAGTCCATGCTCAGTCACTCTCTCTGATAAGTGAATCATACAGATACAAGTACACACAGACCGATATGCCACATATCTGCAGGTCCTTACTCTGTCAGCTTCTCCTTGCTCTCTAGGCTCTCCCCTGGATTCTCCTTCGCGGGCATCACCTCTGCTTCCCCCTGCCCCACCTCGTTCTGCCTTCTCCCTCCTTTCTCCTCTTCTTCTGCTTTCTGCACTCCATCGGAGTTGTCATGTCTCCATTTATGCTCCTCTTCTCGTTCAAGGGCTTCCTGTCTGCTCTCCTCAGACACCATCTCCTTGTACCTGGTAAGACGGATATTATATTAACATTACCATCCAACCACTATTATATTGGGGATTGAAAATTACACTAAAAAGTATTTATAGAAAATACTAAATGATTGTGATCTACTTAGATTTTGCATAGGCTTTGATACGGTTCCACACAAGAGGTTAATGTACAAAATAAAGCAAATTGGACTCTAAAAATATTTGTACCTGGATTGAAAACTGGTTGAAGGATACACAACATAGAGTTGTCGTAAATGGAACTTTTTCAGGTTGGGCTAAAGTCGTGAGTGGAGTACCTCAGGGATCGGTACTAGGACCCCTGCTTTTTAACTTGTTTGTTAATGACCTTGAGGTTGGCATCGAGAGCAAAGTCTTAATCTTTGCTGATGATACTAAATTGTGTAAGGTAGTAGAATCAGAGCAGGATGTACTTTCTCTCCAGAAGGACTTGGGGAGACTGGAAACTTGGGCAGGTAAATGGCAGATGAGGTTTAATACAGATACATGTAAGGTTATGCATTTGAGAAACAAGAATAAACAGGAGACTTGCTAAATTAAATGGGGATAAATTGGGGGAATCCTTGATGGAGAAGGATTTAGGAGTGCTTGTACACAGCAATAGTGCCCAAAGTCATGCAGTAACTGCAAAGGCAAACAAGATCTTATCTTACAATAAATGGGCAATGGATGGAAGGGAAGTCCATGCTCAGTCACTCTCTCTGATAAGTGAATCATACAGATACAAGTACACACAGACCGATATGCCACATATCTGCAGGTCCTTACTCTGTCAGCTTCTCCTTGCTCTCTAGGCTCTCCCCTGGATTCTCCTCCTCGGGCATCACCGCTGCTTCCCCCTGCCCCACCTCATTCTGCCTTCTCCCTCCTTTCTCCTCTTCTTCTGCCTTCTGCACTCCATCGGAGTTGTCATGTCTCCATTTATGCTCCTCTTCTCGTTCAAGGGCTTCCTGTCTGCTCTTCTCAGACACCATCTCCTTGTACCTGGTAAGACGGTTATTATATTAACATTACCATCCAACCACTATTATATTGGGGATTGAAAATTACACTAAAAAGTATTTATAGAAAATACTAAATTATTGTGATCTACTTAGATTTTGCATAGGCTTTGATACGGTTCCACACAAGAGGTTAATGTACAAAATAAAGCAAATTGGACTCTAAAAATATTTGCACCTGGATTGAAAACTGGTTGAAGGATACACAACATAGAGTTGTCGTAAATGGAACTTTTTCAGGTTGGGCTAAAGTCGTGAGTGGAGTACCTCAGGGATCGGTACTAGGACCCCTGCTTTTTAACTTGTTTGTTAATGACCTTGAGGTTGGCATCGAGAGCAAAGTCTTAATCTTTGCTGATGATACTAAATTGTGTAAGGTAGTAGAATCAGAGCAGGATGTACTTTCTCTCCAGAAGGACTTGGGGAGACTGGAAACTTGGGCAGGTAAATGGCAGATGAGGTTTAATACAGATACATGTAAGGTTATGCATTTGAGAAACAAGAATAAACAGGAGACTTGCTAAATTAAATGGGGATAAATTGGGGGAATCCTTGATGGAGAAGGATTTAGGAGTGCTTGTACACAGCAATAGTGCCCAAAGTCATGCAGTAACTGCAAAGGCAAACAAGATCTTATCTTACAATAAATGGGCAATGGATGGAAGGGAAGTCCATGCTCAGTCACTCTCTCTGATAAGTGAATCATACAGATACAAGTACACACAGACCGATATGCCACATATCTGCAGGTCCTTACTCTGTCAGCTTCTCCTTGCTCTCTAGGCTCTCCCCTGGATTCTCCTCCTCGGGCATCACCGCTGCTTCCCCCTGCCCCACCTCATTCTGCCTTCTCCCTCCTTTCTCCTCTTCTTCTGCCTTCTGCACTCCATCGGAGTTGTCATGTCTCCATTTATGCTCCTCTTCTCGTTCAAGGGCTTCCTGTCTGCTATTCTCAGACACCATCTCCTTGTACCTGGTAAGACGGATATTATATTAACATTACCATCCAACCACTATTATATTGGGGATTGAAAATTACACTAAAAAGTATTTATAGAAAATACTAAATGATTGTGATCTACTTCGATTTTGCATAGGTTTTGATACGGTTCCACACAAGAGGTTAATGTACAAAATAAAGCAAATTGGACTCTAAAAATATTTGTACCTGGATTGAAAACTGGTTGAAGGATACACAACATAGAGTTGTCGTAAATGGAACTTTTTCAGGTTGGGCTAAAGTCGTGAGTGGAGTACCTCAGGGATCGGTACTAGGACCCCTGCTTTTTAACTTGTTTGTTAATGACCTTGAGGTTGGCATCGAGAGCAAAGTCTTAATCTTTGCTGATGATACTAAATTGTGTAAGGTAGTAGAATCAGAGCAGGATGTACTTTCTCTCCAGAAGGACTTGGGGAGACTGGAAACTTGGGCAGGTAAATGGCAGATGAGGTTTAATACAGATACATGTAAGGTTATGCATTTGAGAAACAAGAATAAACAGGAGACTTGCTAAATTAAATGGGGATAAATTGGGGGAATCCTTGATGGAGAAGGATTTAGGAGTGCTTGTACACAGCAATAGTGCCCAAAGTCATGCAGTAACTGCAAAGGCAAACAAGATCTTATCTTACAATAAATGGGCAATGGATGGAAGGGAAGTCCATGCTCAGTCACTCTCTCTGATAAGTGAATCATACAGATACAAGTACACACAGACCGATATGCCACATATCTGCAGGTCCTTACTCTGTCAGCTTCTCCTTGCTCTCTAGGCTCTCCCCTGGATTCTCCTCCTCGGGCATCACCGCTGCTTCCCCCTGCCCCACCTCATTCTGCCTTCTCCCTCCTTTCTCCTCTTCTTCTGCCTTCTGCACTCCATCGGAGTTGTCATGTCTCCATTTATGCTCCTCTTCTCGTTCAAGGGCTTCCTGTCTGCTATTCTCAGACACCATCTCCTTGTACCTGGTAAGACGGATATTATATTAACATTCTATTACTATTATACCACCAACCACTATTATATTGGGGATTGAAAATTACACTAAAATGTATTTATAGAAAATACTAAATTATTGTGATCTACTTAGATTTTGCATAGGCTTTGATACGGTTCCACACAAGAGGTTACTGTACAAAATAAAGCAAATTGGACTCTAAAAATATTTGTACCTGGATTGAAAACTGGTTGAAGGATACACAACATAGAGTTGTCGTAAATGGAACTTTTTCAGGTTGGGCTAAAGTCGTGAGTGGAGTACCTCAGGGATCGGTACTAGGACCCCTGCTTTTTAACTTGTTTGTTAATGACCTTGAGGTTGGCATCGAGAGCAAAGTCTTAATCTTTGCTGATGATACTAAATTGTGTAAGGTAGTAGAATCAGAGCAGGATGTACTTTCTCTCCAGAAGGACTTGGGGAGACTGGAAACTTGGGCAGGTAAATGGCAGATGAGGTTTAATACAGATACATGTAAGGTTATGCATTTGAGAAACAAGAATAAACAGGAGACTTGCTAAATTAAATGGGGATAAATTGGGGGAATCCTTGATGGAGAAGGATTTAGGAGTGCTTGTACACAGCAATAGTGCCCAAAGTCATGCAGTAACTGCAAAGGCAAACAAGATCTTATCTTACAATAAATGGGCAATGGATGGAAGGGAAGTCCATGCTCAGTCACTCTCTCTGATAAGTGAATCATACAGATACAAGTACACACAGACCGATATGCCACATATCTGCAGGTCCTTACTCTGTCAGCTTCTCCTTGCTCTCTAGGCTCTCCCCTGGATTCTCCTCGGGCATCACCTCTGCTACCCCCTGCCCCACCTCGTTCTGCCTTCTCCCTCCTTTCTCCTCTTCTTCTGCCTTCTGCACTCCATCGGAGTTGTCATGTCTCCATTTATGCTCCTCTTCTCGTTCAAGGGCTTCCTGTCTGCTATTCTCAGACACCATCTCCTTGTACCTGGTAAGACGGATATTATATTAACATTCTATTACTATTATACCACCAACCACTATTATATTGGGGATTGAAAATTACACTAAAATGTATTTATAGAAAATACTAAATTATTGTGATCTACTTAGATTTTGCATAGGCTTTGATACGGTTCCACACAAGAGGTTACTGTACAAAATAAAGCAAATTGGACTCTAAAAATATTTGCACCTGGATTGAAAACTGGTTGAAGGATACACAACATAGAGTTGTCGTAAATGGAACTTTTTCAGGTTGGGCTAAAGTCGTGAGTGGAGTACCTCAGGGATCGGTACTGGGACCCCTGCTTTTTAACTTGTTTGTTAATGACCTTGAGGTTGGCATCGAGAGCAAAGTCGCAATCTTTGCTGATGATACTAAATTGTGTAAGGTAGTAGAATCAGAGCAGGATGTAATTTCTCTCCAGAAGGACTTGGGGAGACTGGAAACTTGGGCAGGTAAATGGTAGATGAGGTTTAATACAGATAAATGTAAGGTTATGCATTTGAGAAACAAGAATAAACAGGAGACTTGCAAATTAAATGGGGATAAATTGGGGGAATCCTTGATGGAGAAGGATTTAGGAGTGCTTGTACACAGCAATAGTGCCCAAAGTCATGCAGTAACTGCAAAGGCAAACAAGATCTTATCTTACAATAAATGGGCAATGGATGGAAGGGAAGTCCATGCTCAGTCACTCTCTCTGATAAGTGAATCATACAGATACAAGTACACACAGACCGATATGCCACATATCTGCAGGTCCTTACTCTGTCAGCTTCTCCTTGCTCTCTAGGCTCTCCCCTGGATTCTCCTCCTCGGGCATCACCGCTGCTTCCCCCTGCCCCACCTCATTCTGCCTTCTCCCTCCTTTCTCCTCTTCTTCTGCCTTCTGCACTCCATCGGAGTTGTCATGTCTCCATTTATGCTCCTCTTCTCGTTCAAGGGCTTCCTGTCTGCTATTCTCAGACACCATCTCCTTGTACCTGGTAAGACGGATATTATATTAACATTCTATTACTATTATACCACCAACCACTATTATATTGGGGATTGAAAATTACACTAAAATGTATTTATAGAAAATACTAAATTATTGTGATCTACTTAGATTTTGCATAGGCTTTGATACGGTTCCACACAAGAGGTTACTGTACAAAATAAAGCAAATTGGACTCTAAAAATATTTGCACCTGGATTGAAAACTGGTTGAAGGATACACAACATAGAGTTGTCGTAAATGGAACTTTTTCAGGTTGGGCTAAAGTCGTGAGTGGAGTACCTCAGGGATCGGTACTGGGACCCCTGCTTTTTAACTTGTTTGTTAATGACCTTGAGGTTGGCATCGAGAGCAAAGTCGCAATCTTTGCTGATGATACTAAATTGTGTAAGGTAGTAGAATCAGAGCAGGATGTAATTTCTCTCCAGAAGGACTTGGGGAGACTGGAAACTTGGGCAGGTAAATGGTAGATGAGGTTTAATACAGATAAATGTAAGGTTATGCATTTGAGAAACAAGAATAAACAGGAGACTTGCAAATTAAATGGGGATAAATTGGGGGAATCCTTGATGGAGAAGGATTTAGGAGTGCTTGTACACAGCAATAGTGCCCAAAGTCATGCAGTAACTGCAAAGGCAAACAAGATCTTATCTTACAATAAATGGGCAATGGATGGAAGGGAAGTCCATGCTCAGTCACTCTCTCTGATAAGTGAATCATACAGATACAAGTACACACAGACCGATATGCCACATATCTGCAGGTCCTTACTCTGTCAGCTTCTCCTTGCTCTCTAGGCTCTCCCCTGGATTCTCCTCCTCGGGCATCACCGCTGCTTCCCCCTGCCCCACCTCATTCTGCCTTCTCCCTCCTTTCTCCTCTTCTTCTGCCTTCTGCACTCCATCGGAGTTGTCATGTCTCCATTTATGCTCCTCTTCTCGTTCAAGGGCTTCCTGTCTGCTCTTCTCAGACACCATCTCCTTGTACCTGGTAAGACGGATATTATATTAACATTACCATCCAACCACTATTATATTGGGCATTGAAAATTACACTAAAAAGTATTTATAGAAAATACTAAATTATTGTGATCTACTTAGATTTTGCATAGGCTTTGATACGGTTCCACACAAGAGGTTAATGTACAAAATAAAGCAAATTGAACTCTAAAAATATTTGCACCTGGATTGAAAACTGGTTGAAGGATACACAACATAGAGTTGTCGTAAATGGAACTTTTTCAGGTTGGGCTAAAGTCGTGAGTGGAGTACCTCAGGGATCGGTACTAGGACCCCTGCTTTTTAACTTGTTTGTTAATGACCTTGAGGTTGGCATCGAGAGCAAAGTCTTAATCTTTGCTTTTGATACTAAATTGTGTAAGGTAGTAGAATCAGAGCAGGATGTAATTTCTCTCCAGAAGGACTTGGGGAGACTGGAAACTTGGGCAGGTAAATGGCAGATGAGGTTTAATACAGATAAATGTAAGGTTATGCATTTGAGAAACAAGAATAAACAGGAGACTTGCAAATTAAATGGGGATAAATTGGGGGAATCCTTGATGGAGAAGGATTTAGGAGTGCTTGTACACAGCAATAGTGCCCAAAGTCATGCAGTAACTGCAAAGGCAAACAAGATCTTATCTTACAATAAATGGGCAATGGATGGAAGGGAAGTCCATGCTCAGTCACTCTCTCTGATAAGTGAATCATACAGATACAAGTACACACAGACCGATATGCCACATATCTGCAGGTCCTTACTCTGTCAGCTTCTCCTTGCTCTCTAGGCTCTCCCCTGGATTCTCCTTCTCGGGCATCACCTCCGCTTCCCCCTGCCCCACCTCGTTCTGCCTTCTCCCTCCTTTCTCCTCTTCTTCTGCCTTCTGCACTCCATCGGAGTTGTCATGTCTCCATTTATGCTCCTCTTCTCGTTCAAGGGCTTCCTGTCTGCTCTTCTCAGACACCATCTCCTTGTACCTGGTAAGACGGATATTATATTAACATTACCATCCAACCACTATTATATTTGGGATTGAAAATTACACTAAAAAGTATTTATAGAAAATACTAAATTATTGTGATCTACTTAGATTTTGCATAGGCTTTGATACGGTTCCACACAAGAGGTTAATGTACAAAATAAAGCAAATTGGACTCTAAAAATATTTGCACCTGGATTGAAAACTGGTTGAAGGATACACAACATAGAGTTGTCGTAAATGGAACTTTTTCAGGTTGGGCTAAAGTCGTGAGTGGAGTACCTCAGGGATCGGTACTAGGACCCCTGCTTTTTAACTTGTTTGTTAATGACCTTGAGGTTGGCATCGAGAGCAAAGTCTTAATCTTTGCTGATGATACTAAATTGTGTAAGGTAGTAGAATCAGAGCAGGATGTAATTTCTCTCCAGAAGGACTTGGGGAGACTGGAAACTTGGGCAGGTAAATGGCAGATGAGGTTTAATACAGATAAATGTAAGGTTATGCATTTGAGAAACAAGAATAAACAGGAGACTTGCAAATTAAATGGGGATAAATTGGGGGAATCCTTGATGGAGAAGGATTTAGGAGTGCTTGTACACAGCAATAGTGCCCAAAGTCATGCAGTAACTGCAAAGGCAAACAAGATCTTATCTTACAATAAATGGGCAATGGATGGAAGGGAAGTCCATGCTCAGTCACTCTCTCTGATAAGTGAATCATACAGATACAAGTACACACAGACCGATTTGCCACATATCTGCAGGTCCTTACTCTGTCAGCTTCTCCTTGCTCTCTAGGCTCTCCCCTGGATTCTCCTTCGCGGGCATCACCTCTGCTTCCCCCTGCCCCACCTCGTTCTGCCTTCTCCCTCCTTTCTCCTCTTCTTCTGCTTTCTGCACTCCATCGGAGTTGTCATGTCTCCATTTATGCTCCTCTTCTCGTTCAAGGGCTTCCTGTCTGCTCTTCTCAGACACCATCTCCTTGTACCTGGTAAGACGGATATTATATTAACATTACCATCCAACCACTATTATATTGGGGATTGAAAATTACACTAAAAAGTATTTATAGAAAATACTAAATGATTGTGATCTACTTCGATTTTGCATAGGTTTTGATACGGTTCCACACAAGAGGTTAATGTACAAAATAAAGCAAATTGGACTCTAAAAATATTTGTACCTGGATTGAAAACTGGTTGAAGGATACACAACATAGAGTTGTCGTAAATGGAACTTTTTCAGGTTGGGCTAAAGTCGTGAGTGGAGTACCTCAGGGATCGGTACTAGGACCCCTGCTTTTTAACTTGTTTGTTAATGACCTTGAGGTTGGCATCGAGAGCAAAGTCTTAATCTTTGCTGATGATACTAAATTGTGTAAGGTAGTAGAATCAGAGCAGGATGTACTTTCTCTCCAGAAGGACTTGGGGAGACTGGAAACTTGGGCAGGTAAATGGCAGATGAGGTTTAATACAGATACATGTAAGGTTATGCATTTGAGAAACAAGAATAAACAGGAGACTTGCTAAATTAAATGGGGATAAATTGGGGGAATCCTTGATGGAGAAGGATTTAGGAGTGCTTGTACACAGCAATAGTGCCCAAAGTCATGCAGTAACTGCAAAGGCAAACAAGATCTTATCTTACAATAAATGGGCAATGGATGGAAGGGAAGTCCATGCTCAGTCACTCTCTCTGATAAGTGAATCATACAGATACAAGTACACACAGACCGATATGCCACATATCTGCAGGTCCTTACTCTGTCAGCTTCTCCTTGCTCTCTAGGCTCTCCCCTGGATTCTCCTCCTCGGGCATCACCGCTGCTTCCCCCTGCCCCACCTCATTCTGCCTTCTCCCTCCTTTCTCCTCTTCTTCTGCCTTCTGCACTCCATCGGAGTTGTCATGTCTCCATTTATGCTCCTCTTCTCGTTCAAGGGCTTCCTGTCTGCTATTCTCAGACACCATCTCCTTGTACCTGGTAAGACGGATATTATATTAACATTCTATTACTATTATACCACCAACCACTATTATATTGGGGATTGAAAATTACACTAAAATGTATTTATAGAAAATACTAAATTATTGTGATCTACTTAGATTTTGCATAGGCTTTGATACGGTTCCACACAAGAGGTTACTGTACAAAATAAAGCAAATTGGACTCTAAAAATATTTGTACCTGGATTGAAAACTGGTTGAAGGATACACAACATAGAGTTGTCGTAAATGGAACTTTTTCAGGTTGGGCTAAAGTCGTGAGTGGAGTACCTCAGGGATCGGTACTAGGACCCCTGCTTTTTAACTTGTTTGTTAATGACCTTGAGGTTGGCATCGAGAGCAAAGTCTTAATCTTTGCTGATGATACTAAATTGTGTAAGGTAGTAGAATCAGAGCAGGATGTACTTTCTCTCCAGAAGGACTTGGGGAGACTGGAAACTTGGGCAGGTAAATGGCAGATGAGGTTTAATACAGATACATGTAAGGTTATGCATTTGAGAAACAAGAATAAACAGGAGACTTGCTAAATTAAATGGGGATAAATTGGGGGAATCCTTGATGGAGAAGGATTTAGGAGTGCTTGTACACAGCAATAGTGCCCAAAGTCATGCAGTAACTGCAAAGGCAAACAAGATCTTATCTTACAATAAATGGGCAATGGATGGAAGGGAAGTCCATGCTCAGTCACTCTCTCTGATAAGTGAATCATACAGATACAAGTACACACAGACCGATATGCCACATATCTGCAGGTCCTTACTCTGTCAGCTTCTCCTTGCTCTCTAGGCTCTCCCCTGGATTCTCCTCCTCGGGCATCACCGCTGCTTCCCCCTGCCCCACCTCATTCTGCCTTCTCCCTCCTTTCTCCTCTTCTTCTGCCTTCTGCACTCCATCGGAGTTGTCATGTCTCCATTTATGCTCCTCTTCTCGTTCAAGGGCTTCCTGTCTGCTCTTCTCAGACACCATCTCCTTGTACCTGGTAAGACGGTTATTATATTAACATTACCATCCAACCACTATTATATTGGGGATTGAAAATTACACTAAAAAGTATTTATAGAAAATACTAAATTATTGTGATCTACTTAGATTTTGCATAGGCTTTGATACGGTTCCACACAAGAGGTTAATGTACAAAATAAAGCAAATTGGACTCTAAAAATATTTGCACCTGGATTGAAAACTGGTTGAAGGATACACAACATAGAGTTGTCGTAAATGGAACTTTTTCAGGTTGGGCTAAAGTCGTGAGTGGAGTACCTCAGGGATCGGTACTAGGACCCCTGCTTTTTAACTTGTTTGTTAATGACCTTGAGGTTGGCATCGAGAGCAAAGTCTTAATCTTTGCTGATGATACTAAATTGTGTAAGGTAGTAGAATCAGAGCAGGATGTACTTTCTCTCCAGAAGGACTTGGGGAGACTGGAAACTTGGGCAGGTAAATGGCAGATGAGGTTTAATACAGATACATGTAAGGTTATGCATTTGAGAAACAAGAATAAACAGGAGACTTGCTAAATTAAATGGGGATAAATTGGGGGAATCCTTGATGGAGAAGGATTTAGGAGTGCTTGTACACAGCAATAGTGCCCAAAGTCATGCAGTAACTGCAAAGGCAAACAAGATCTTATCTTACAATAAATGGGCAATGGATGGAAGGGAAGTCCATGCTCAGTCACTCTCTCTGATAAGTGAATCATACAGATACAAGTACACACAGACCGATATGCCACATATCTGCAGGTCCTTACTCTGTCAGCTTCTCCTTGCTCTCTAGGCTCTCCCCTGGATTCTCCTCCTCGGGCATCACCGCTGCTTCCCCCTGCCCCACCTCATTCTGCCTTCTCCCTCCTTTCTCCTCTTCTTCTGCCTTCTGCACTCCATCGGAGTTGTCATGTCTCCATTTATGCTCCTCTTCTCGTTCAAGGGCTTCCTGTCTGCTATTCTCAGACACCATCTCCTTGTACCTGGTAAGACGGATATTATATTAACATTCTATTACTATTATACCACCAACCACTATTATATTGGGGATTGAAAATTACACTAAAATGTATTTATAGAAAATACTAAATTATTGTGATCTACTTAGATTTTGCATAGGCTTTGATACGGTTCCACACAAGAGGTTACTGTACAAAATAAAGCAAATTGGACTCTAAAAATATTTGTACCTGGATTGAAAACTGGTTGAAGGATACACAACATAGAGTTGTCGTAAATGGAACTTTTTCAGGTTGGGCTAAAGTCGTGAGTGGAGTACCTCAGGGATCGGTACTAGGACCCCTGCTTTTTAACTTGTTTGTTAATGACCTTGAGGTTGGCATCGAGAGCAAAGTCTTAATCTTTGCTGATGATACTAAATTGTGTAAGGTAGTAGAATCAGAGCAGGATGTACTTTCTCTCCAGAAGGACTTGGGGAGACTGGAAACTTGGGCAGGTAAATGGCAGATGAGGTTTAATACAGATACATGTAAGGTTATGCATTTGAGAAACAAGAATAAACAGGAGACTTGCTAAATTAAATGGGGATAAATTGGGGGAATCCTTGATGGAGAAGGATTTAGGAGTGCTTGTACACAGCAATAGTGCCCAAAGTCATGCAGTAACTGCAAAGGCAAACAAGATCTTATCTTACAATAAATGGGCAATGGATGGAAGGGAAGTCCATGCTCAGTCACTCTCTCTGATAAGTGAATCATACAGATACAAGTACACACAGACCGATATGCCACATATCTGCAGGTCCTTACTCTGTCAGCTTCTCCTTGCTCTCTAGGCTCTCCCCTGGATTCTCCTCCTCGGGCATCACCGCTGCTTCCCCCTGCCCCACCTCATTCTGCCTTCTCCCTCCTTTCTCCTCTTCTTCTGCCTTCTGCACTCCATCGGAGTTGTCATGTCTCCATTTATGCTCCTCTTCTCGTTCAAGGGCTTCCTGTCTGCTATTCTCAGACACCATCTCCTTGTACCTGGTAAGACGGATATTATATTAACATTCTATTACTATTATACCACCAACCACTATTATATTGGGGATTGAAAATTACACTAAAAAGTATTTATAGAAAATACTAAATTATTGTGATCTACTTAGATTTTGCATAGGCTTTGATACGGTTCCACACAAGAGGTTAATGTACAAAATAAAGCAAATTGGACTCTAAAAATATTTGCACCTGGATTGAAAACTGGTTGAAGGATACACAACATAGAGTTGTCGTAAATGGAACTTTTTCAGGTTGGGCTAAAGTCGTGAGTGGAGTACCTCAGGGATCGGTACTAGGACCCCTGCTTTTTAACTTGTTTGTTAATGACCTTGAGGTTGGCATCGAGAGCAAAGTCTTAATCTTTGCTGATGATACTAAATTGTGTAAGGTAGTAGAATTAGAGCAGGATGTAATTTCTCTCCAGAAGGACTTGGGGAGACTGGAAACTTGGGCAGGTAAATGGCAGATGAGGTTTAATACAGATAAATGTAAGGTTATGCATTTGAGAAACAAGAATAAACAGGAGACTTGCAAATTAAATGGGGATAAATTGGGGGAATCCTTGATGGAGAAGGATTTAGGAGTGCTTGTACACAGCAATAGTGCCCAAAGTCATGCAGTAACTGCAAAGGCAAACAAGATCTTATCTTACAATAAATGGGCAATGGATGGAAGGGAAGTCCATGCTCAGTCACTCTCTCTGATAAGTGAATCATACAGATACAAGTACACACAGACCGATATGCCACATATCTGCAGGTCCTTATTCTGTCAGCTTCTCCTTGCTCTCTAGTCTCTCCCCTGGATTCTCCTTCTCGGGCATCACCTCTGCTTCCCCCTGCCCCACCTCGTTCTGCCTTCTCCCTCCTTTCTCCTCTTCTTCTGCCTTCTGCACTCCATCGGAGTTGTCATGTCTCCATTTATGCTCCTCTTCTCGTTCAAGGGCTTCCTGTCTGCTCTTCTCAGACACCATCTCCTTGTACCTGGTAAGACGGATATTATATTAACATTACCATCCAACCACTATTATATTTGGGATTGAAAATTACACTAAAAAGTATTTATAGAAAATACTAAATTATTGTGATCTACTTAGATTTTGCATAGGCTTTGATACGGTTCCACACAAGAGGTTAATGTACAAAATAAAGCAAATTGGACTCTAAAAATATTTGCACCTGGATTGAAAACTGGTTGAAGGATACACAACATAGAGTTGTCGTAAATGGAACTTTTTCAGGTTGGGCTAAAGTCGTGAGTGGAGTACCTCAGGGATCGGTACTAGGACCCCTGCTTTTTAACTTGTTTGTTAATGACCTTGAGGTTGGCATCGAGAGCAAAGTCTCAATCTTTGCTGATGATACTAAATTGTGTAAGGTAGTAGAATCAGAGCAGGATGTACTTTCTCTCCAGAAGGACTTGGGGAGACTGGAAACTTGGGCAGGTAAATGGCAGATGAGGTTTAATACAGATAAATGTAAGGTTATGCATTTGAGAAACAAGAATAAACAGGAGACTTGCAAATTAAATGGGGATAAATTGGGGGAATCCTTGATGGAGAAGGATTTAGGAGTGCTTGTACACAGCAATAGTGCCCAAAGTCATGCAGTAACTGCAAAGGCAAACAAGATCTTATCTTACAATAAATGGGCAATGGATGGAAGGGAAGTCCATGCTCAGTCACTCTCTCTGATAAGTGAATCATACAGATACAAGTACACACAGACCGATATGCCACATATCTGCAGGTCCTTACTCTGTCAGCTTCTCCTTGCTCTCTAGGCTCTCCCCTGGATTCTCCTTCGCGGGCATCACCTCTGCTTCCCCCTGCCCCACCTCGTTCTGCCTTCTCCCTCCTTTCTCCTCTTCTTCTGCTTTCTGCACTCCATCGGAGTTGTCATGTCTCCATTTATGCTCCTCTTCTCGTTCAAGGGCTTCCTGTCTGCTCTTCTCAGACACCATCTCCTTGTACCTGGTAAGACGGATATTATATTAACATTACCATCCAACCACTATTATATTGGGGATTGAAAATTACACTAAAAATATTTATAGAAAATACTAAATTATTGTGATCTACTTCGATTTTGCATAGGTTTTGATACGGTTCCACACAAGAGGTTAATGAACAAAATAAAGCAAATTGGACTCTAAAAATATTTGTACCTGGATTGAAAACTGGTTGAAGGATACACAACATAGAGTTGTCGTAAATGGAACTTTTTCAGGTTGGGCTAAAGTCGTGAGTGGAGTACCTCAGGGATCGGTACTAGGACCCCTGCTTTTTAACTTGTTTGTTAATGACCTTGAGGTTGGCATCGAGAGCAAAGTCTTAATCTTTGCTGATGATACTAAATTGTGTAAGGTAGTAGAATCAGAGCAGGATGTACTTTCTCTCCAGAAGGACTTGGGGAGACTGGAAACTTGGGCAGGTAAATGGCAGATGAGGTTTAATACAGATACATGTAAGGTTATGCATTTGAGAAACAAGAATAAACAGGAGACTTGCTAAATTAAATGGGGATAAATTGGGGGAATCCTTGATGGAGAAGGATTTAGGAGTGCTTGTACACAGCAATAGTGCCCAAAGTCATGCAGTAACTGCAAAGGCAAACAAGATCTTATCTTACAATAAATGGGCAATGGATGGAAGGGAAGTCCATGCTCAGTCACTCTCTCTGATAAGTGAATCATACAGATACAAGTACACACAGACCGATATGCCACATATCTGCAGGTCCTTACTCTGTCAGCTTCTCCTTGCTCTCTAGGCTCTCCCCTGGATTCTCCTCCTCGGGCATCACCGCTGCTTCCCCCTGCCCCACCTCATTCTGCCTTCTCCCTCCTTTCTCCTCTTCTTCTGCCTTCTGCACTCCATCGGAGTTGTCATGTCTCCATTTATGCTCCTCTTCTCGTTCAAGGGCTTCCTGTCTGCTATTCTCAGACACCATCTCCTTGTACCTGGTAAGACGGATATTATATTAACATTCTATTACTATTATACCACCAACCACTATTATATTGGGGATTGAAAATTACACTAAAATGTATTTATAGAAAATACTAAATTATTGTGATCTACTTAGATTTTGCATAGGCTTTGATACGGTTCCACACAAGAGGTTACTGTACAAAATAAAGCAAATTGGACTCTAAAAATATTTGTACCTGGATTGAAAACTGGTTGAAGGATACACAACATAGAGTTGTCGTAAATGGAACTTTTTCAGGTTGGGCTAAAGTCGTGAGTGGAGTACCTCAGGGATCGGTACTAGGACCCCTGCTTTTTAACTTGTTTGTTAATGACCTTGAGGTTGGCATCGAGAGCAAAGTCTTAATCTTTGCTGATGATACTAAATTGTGTAAGGTAGTAGAATCAGAGCAGGATGTACTTTCTCTCCAGAAGGACTTGGGGAGACTGGAAACTTGGGCAGGTAAATGGCAGATGAGGTTTAATACAGATACATGTAAGGTTATGCATTTGAGAAACAAGAATAAACAGGAGACTTGCTAAATTAAATGGGGATAAATTGGGGGAATCCTTGATGGAGAAGGATTTAGGAGTGCTTGTACACAGCAATAGTGCCCAAAGTCATGCAGTAACTGCAAAGGCAAACAAGATCTTATCTTACAATAAATGGGCAATGGATGGAAGGGAAGTCCATGCTCAGTCACTCTCTCTGATAAGTGAATCATACAGATACAAGTACACACAGACCGATATGCCACATATCTGCAGGTCCTTACTCTGTCAGCTTCTCCTTGCTCTCTAGGCTCTCCCCTGGATTCTCCTCCTCGGGCATCACCGCTGCTTCCCCCTGCCCCACCTCATTCTGCCTTCTCCCTCCTTTCTCCTCTTCTTCTGCCTTCTGCACTCCATCGGAGTTGTCATGTCTCCATTTATGCTCCTCTTCTCGTTCAAGGGCTTCCTGTCTGCTCTTCTCAGACACCATCTCCTTGTACCTGGTAAGACGGTTATTATATTAACATTACCATCCAACCACTATTATATTGGGGATTGAAAATTACACTAAAAAGTATTTATAGAAAATACTAAATTATTGTGATCTACTTAGATTTTGCATAGGCTTTGATACGGTTCCACACAAGAGGTTAATGTACAAAATAAAGCAAATTGGACTCTAAAAATATTTGCACCTGGATTGAAAACTGGTTGAAGGATACACAACATAGAGTTGTCGTAAATGGAACTTTTTCAGGTTGGGCTAAAGTCGTGAGTGGAGTACCTCAGGGATCGGTACTAGGACCCCTGCTTTTTAACTTGTTTGTTAATGACCTTGAGGTTGGCATCGAGAGCAAAGTCTTAATCTTTGCTGATGATACTAAATTGTGTAAGGTAGTAGAATCAGAGCAGGATGTAATTTCTCTCCAGAAGGACTTGGGGAGACTGGAAACTTGGGCAGGTAAATGGCAGATGAGGTTTAATACAGATAAATGTAAGGTTATGCATTTGAGAAACAAGAATAAACAGGAGACTTGCAAATTAAATGGGGATAAATTGGGGGAATCCTTGATGGAGAAGGATTTAGGAGTGCTTGTACACAGCAATAGTGCCCAAAGTCATGCAGTAACTGCAAAGGCAAACAAGATCTTATCTTACAATAAATGGGCAATGGATGGAAGGGAAGTCCATGCTCAGTCACTCTCTCTGATAAGTGAATCATACAGATACAAGTACACACAGACCGATATGCCACATATCTGCAGGTCCTTACTCTGTCAGCTTCTCCTTGCTCTCTAGGCTCTCCCCTGGATTCTCCTCCTCGGGCATCACCGCTGCTTCCCCCTGCCCCACCTCATTCTGCCTTCTCCCTCCTTTCTCCTCTTCTTCTGCCTTCTGCACTCCATCGGAGTTGTCATGTCTCCATTTATGCTCCTCTTCTCGTTCAAGGGCTTCCTGTCTGCTCTTCTCAGACACCATCTCCTTGTACCTGGTAAGACGGTTATTATATTAACATTACCATCCAACCACTATTATATTGGGGATTGAAAATTACACTAAAAAGTATTTATAGAAAATACTAAATTATTGTGATCTACTTAGATTTTGCATAGGCTTTGATACGGTTCCACACAAGAGGTTAATGTACAAAATAAAGCAAATTGGACTCTAAAAATATTTGCACCTGGATTGAAAACTGGTTGAAGGATACACAACATAGAGTTGTCGTAAATGGAACTTTTTCAGGTTGGGCTAAAGTCGTGAGTGGAGTACCTCAGGGATCGGTACTAGGACCCCTGCTTTTTAACTTGTTTGTTAATGACCTTGAGGTTGGGATCGAGAGCAAAGTCTTAATCTTTGCTGATGATACTAAATTGTGTAAGGTAGTAGAATCAGAGCAGGATGTAATTTCTCTCCAGAAGGACTTGGGGAGACTGGAAACTTGGGCAGGTAAATGGCAGATGAGGTTTAATACAGATAAATGTAAGGTTATGCATTTGAGAAACAAGAATAAACAGGAGACTTGCAAATTAAATGGGGATAAATTGGGGGAATCCTTGATGGAGAAGGATTTAGGAGTGCTTGTACACAGCAATAGTGCCCAAAGTCATGCAGTAACTGCAAAGGCAAACAAGATCTTATCTTACAATAAATGGGCAATGGATGGAAGGGAAGTCCATGCTCAGTCACTCTCTCTGATAAGTGAATCATACAGATACAAGTACACACAGACCGATATGCCACATATCTGCAGGTCCTTACTCTGTCAGCTTCTCCATGCTCTCTAGGCTCTCCCCTGGATTCTCCTTCTCGGGCATCACCTCTGCTTCCCCCTGCCCCACCTCGTTCTGCCTTCTCCCTCCTTTCTCCTCTTCTTCTGCCTTCTGCACTCCATCGGAGTTGTCATGTCTCCATTTATGCTCCTCTTCTCGTTCAAGGGCTTCCTGTCTGCTCTTCTCAGACACCATCTCCTTGTACCTGGTAAGACGGATATTATATTAACATTACCATCCAACCACTATTATATTTGGGATTGAAAATTACACTAAAAAGTATTTATAGAAAATACTAAATTATTGTGATCTACTTAGATTTTGCATAGGCTTTGATACGGTTCCACACAAGAGGTTAATGTACAAAATAAAGCAAATTGGACTCTAAAAATATTGGCACCTGGATTGAAAACTGGTTGAAGGATACACAACATAGAGTTGTCGTAAATGGAACTTTTTCAGGTTGGGCTAAAGTCGTGAGTGGAGTACCTCAGGGATCGGTACTAGGACCCCTGCTTTTTAACTTGTTTGTTAATGACCTTGAGGTTGGCATCGAGAGCAAAGTCTCAATCTTTGCTGATGATACTAAATTGTGTAAGGTAGTAGAATCAGAGCAGGATGTACTTTCTCTCCAGAAGGACTTGGGGAGACTGGAAACTTGGGCAGGTAAATGGCAGATGAGGTTTAATACAGATAAATGTAAGGTTATGCATTTGAGAAACAAGAATAAACAGGAGACTTGCAAATTAAATGGGGATAAATTGGGGGAATCCTTGATGGAGAAGGATTTAGGAGTGCTTGTACACAGCAATAGTGCCCAAAGTCATGCAGTAACTGCAAAGGCAAACAAGATCTTATCTTACAATAAATGGGCAATGGATGGAAGGGAAGTCCATGCTCAGTCACTCTCTCTGATAAGTGAATCATACAGATACAAGTACACACAGACCGATATGCCACATATCTGCAGGTCCTTACTCTGTCAGCTTCTCCTTGCTCTCTAGGCTCTCCCCTGGATTCTCCTTCGCGGGCATCACCTCTGCTTCCCCCTGCCCCACCTCGTTCTGCCTTCTCCCTCCTTTCTCCTCTTCTTCTGCCTTCTGCACTCCATCGGAGTTGTCATGTCTCCATTTATGCTCCTCTTCTCGTTCAAGGGCTTCCTGTCTGCTCTTCTCAGACACCATCTCCTTGTACCTGGTAAGACGGATATTATATTAACATTACCATCCAACCACTATTATATTGGGGATTGAAAATTACACTAAAATGTATTTATAGAAAATACTAAATTATTGTGATCTACTTCGATTTTGCATAGGCTTTGATACGGTTCCACACAAGAGGTTACTGTACAAAATAAAGCAAATTGGACTCTAAAAATATTTGCACCTGGATTGAAAACTGGTTGAAGGATACACAACATAGAGTTGTCGTAAATGGAACTTTTTCAGGTTGGGCTAAAGTCGTGAGTGGAGTACCTCAGGGATCGGTACTGGGACCCCTGCTTTTTAACTTGTTTGTTAATGACCTTGAGGTTGGCATCGAGAGCAAAGTCGCAATCTTTGCTGATGATACTAAATTGTGTAAGGTAGTAGAATCAGAGCAGGATGTAATTTCTCTCCAGAAGGACTTGGGGAGACTGGAAACTTGGGCAGGTAAATGGTAGATGAGGTTTAATACAGATAAATGTAAGGTTATGCATTTGAGAAACAAGAATAAACAGGAGACTTGCAAATTAAATGGGGATAAATTGGGGGAATCCTTGATGGAGAAGGATTTAGGAGTGCTTGTACACAGCAATAGTGCCCAAAGTCATGCAGTAACTGCAAAGGCAAACAAGATCTTATCTTACAATAAATGGGCAATGGATGGAAGGGAAGTCCATGCTCAGTCACTCTCTCAGATAAGTGAATCATACAGATACAAGTACACACAGACCGATATGCCACATATCTGCAGGTCCTTACTCTGTCAGCTTCTCCTTGCTCTCTAGGCTCTCCCCTGGATTCTCCTCCTCGGGCATCACCGCTGCTTCCCCCTGCCCCACCTCATTCTGCCTTCTCCCTCCTTTCTCCTCTTCTTCTGCCTTCTGCACTCCATCGGAGTTGTCATGTCTCCATTTATGCTCCTCTTCTCGTTCAAGGGCTTCCTGTCTGCTCTTCTCAGACACCATATCCTTGTACCTGGTAAGACGGTTATTATATTAACATTACCATCCAACCACTATTATATTGGGGATTGAAAATTACACTAAAAAGTATTTATAGAAAATACTAAATTATTGTGATCTACTTAGATTTTGCATAGGCTTTGATACGGTTCCACACAAGAGGTTAATGTACAAAATAAAGCAAATTGGACTCTAAAAATATTTGCACCTGGATTGAAAACTGGTTGAAGGATACACAACATAGAGTTGTCGTAAATGGAACTTTTTCAGGTTGGGCTAAAGTCGTGAGTGGAGTACCTCAGGGATCGGTACTAGGACCCCTGCTTTTTAACTTGTTTGTTAATGACCTTGAGGTTGGCATCGAGAGCAAAGTCTTAATCTTTGCTGATGATACTAAATTGTGTAAGGTAGTAGAATCAGAGCAGGATGTACTTTCTCTCCAGAAGGACTTGGGGAGACTGGAAACTTGGGCAGGTAAATGGCAGATGAGGTTTAATACAGATAAATGTAAGGTTATGCATTTGAGAAACAAGAATAAACAGGAGACTTGCAAATTAAATGGGGATAAATTGGGGGAATCCTTGATGGAGAAGGATTTAGGAGTGCTTGTACACAGCAATAGTGCCCAAAGTCATGCAGTAACTGCAAAGGCAAACAAGATCTTATCTTACAATAAATGGGCAATGGATGGAAGGGAAGTCCATGCTCAGTCACTCTCTCTGATAAGTGAATCATACAGATACAAGTACACACAGACCGATATGCCACATATCTGCAGGTCCTTACTCTGTCAGCTTCTCCTTGCTCTCTAGGCTCTCCCCTGGATTCTCCTCCTCGGGCATCACCGCTGCTTCCCCCTGCCCCACCTCATTCTGCCTTCTCCCTCCTTTCTCCTCTTCTTCTGCCTTCTGCACTCCATCGGAGTTGTCATGTCTCCATTTATGCTCCTCTTCTCGTTCAAGGGCTTCCTGTCTGCTCTTCTCAGACACCATCTCCTTGTACCTGGTAAGACGGTTATTATATTAACATTACCATCCAACCACTATTATATTGGGGATTGAAAATTACACTAAAAATATTTATAGAAAATACTAAATTATTGTGATCTACTTAGATTTTGCATAGGCTTTGATACGGTTCCACACAAGAGGTTAATGTACAAAATAAAGCAATTTGGACTCTAAAAATATTTGCACCTGGATTGAAAACTGGTTGAAGGATACACAACATAGAGTTGTCGTAAATGGAACTTTTTCAGGTTGGGCTAAAGTCGTGAGTGGAGTACCTCAGGGATCGGTACTGGGACCCCTGCTTTTTAACTTGTTTGTTAATGACCTTGAGGTTGGCATCGAGAGCAAAGTCTCAATCTTTGCTGATGAAACTAAATTGTGTAAGGTAGTAGAATCAGAGCAGGATGTACTTTCTCTCCAGAAGGACTTGGGGAGACTGGAAACTTGGGCAGGTAAATGGCAGATGAGGTTTAATACAGATAAATGTAAGGTTATGCATTTGAGAAACAAGAATAAACAGGAGACTTGCAAATTAAATGGGGATAAATTGGGGGAATCCTTGATGGAGAAGGATTTAGGAGTGCTTGTACACAGCAATAGTGCCCAAAGTCATGCAGTAACTGCAAAGGCAAACAAGATCTTATCTTACAATAAATGGGCAATGGTTTTAAGGGAAGTCCATGCTCAGTCACTCTCTCTGATAAGTGAATCATACAGATACAAGTACACACAGACCGATATGCCACATATCTGCAGGTCCTTACTCTGTCAGCTTCTCCTTGCTCTCTAGGCTCTCCCCTGGATTCTCCTTCGCGGGCATCACCTCTGCTTCCCCCTGCCCCACCTCGTTCTGCCTTCTCCCTCCTTTCTCCTCTTCTTCTGCTTTCTGCACTCCATCGGAGTTGTCATGTCTCCATTTATGCTCCTCTTCTCGTTCAAGGGCTTCCTGTTTGCTCTTCTCAGACACCATCTCCTTGTACCTGGTAAGACGGATATTATATTAACATTACCATCCAACCACTATTATATTGGGGATTGAAAATTACACTAAAAAGTATTTATAGAAAATACTAAATTATTGTGATCTACTTCGATTTTGCATAGGCTTTGATACGGTTCCACACAAGAGGTTAATGTACAAAATAAAGCAAATTGGACTCTAAAAATATTTGTACCTGGATTGAAAACTGGTTGAAGGATACACAACATACAGTAGAGTTGTCGTAAATGGAACTTTTTCAGGTTGGGCTAAAGTCGTGAGTGGAGTACCTCAGGGATCGGTACTAGGACCCCTGCTTTTTAACTTGTTTGTTAATGACCTTGAGGTTGGCATCGAGAGCAAAGTCTTAATCTTTGCTGATGATACTAAATTGTGTAAGGTAGTAGAATCAGAGCAGGATGTACTTTCTCTCCAGAAGGACTTGGGGAGACTGGAAACTTGGGCAGGTAAATGGCAGATGAGGTTTAATACAGATACATGTAAGGTTATGCATTTGAGAAACAAGAATAAACAGGAGACTTGCTAAATTAAATGGGGATAAATTGGGGGAATCCTTGATGGAGAAGGATTTAGGAGTGCTTGTACACAGCAATAGTGCCCAAAGTCATGCAGTAACTGCAAAGGCAAACAAGATCTTATCTTACAATAAATGGGCAATGGATGGAAGGGAAGTCCATGCTCAGTCACTCTCTCTGATAAGTGAATCATACAGATACAAGTACACACAGACCGATATGCCACATATCTGCAGGTCCTTACTCTGTCAGCTTCTCCTTGCTCTCTAGGCTCTCCCCTGGATTCTCCTCCTCGGGCATCACCGCTGCTTCCCCCTGCCCCACCTCATTCTGCCTTCTCCCTCCTTTCTCCTCTTCTTCTGCCTTCTGCACTCCATCGGAGTTGTCATGTCTCCATTTATGCTCCTCTTCTCGTTCAAGGGCTTCCTGTCTGCTATTCTCAGACACCATCTCCTTGTACCTGGTAAGACGGATATTATATTAACATTCTATTACTATTATACCACCAACCACTATTATATTGGGGATTGAAAATTACACTAAAATGTATTTATAGAAAATACTAAATTATTGTGATCTACTTAGATTTTGCATAGGCTTTGATACGGTTCCACACAAGAGGTTACTGTACAAAATAAAGCAAATTGGACTCTAAAAATATTTGCACCTGGATTGAAAACTGGTTGAAGGATACACAACATAGAGTTGTCGTAAATGGAACTTTTTCAGGTTGGGCTAAAGTCGTGAGTGGAGTACCTCAGGGATCGGTACTGGGACCCCTGCTTTTTAACTTGTTTGTTAATGACCTTGAGGTTGGCATCGAGAGCAAAGTCGCAATCCTTGCTGATGATACTAAATTGTGTAAGGTAGTAGAATCAGAGCAGGATGTAATTTCTCTCCAGAAGGACTTGGGGAGACTGGAAACTTGGGCAGGTAAATGGTAGATGAGGTTTAATACAGATAAATGTAAGGTTATGCATTTGAGAAACAAGAATAAACAGGAGACTTGCAAATTAAATGGGGATAAATTGGGGGAATCCTTGATGGAGAAGGATTTAGGAGTGCTTGTACACAGCAATAGTGCCCAAAGTCATGCAGTAACTGCAAAGGCAAACAAGATCTTATCTTACAATAAATGGGCAATGGATGGAAGGGAAGTCCATGCTCAGTCACTCTCTCTGATAAGTGAATCATACAGATACAAGTACACACAGACCGATATGCCACATATCTGCAGGTCCTTACTCTGTCAGCTTCTCCTTGCTCTCTAGGCTCTCCCCTGGATTCTCCTCCTCGGGCATCACCGCTGCTTCCCCCTGCCCCACCTCATTCTGCCTTCTCCCTCCTTTCTCCTCTTCTTCTGCCTTCTGCACTCCATCGGAGTTGTCATGTCTCCATTTATGCTCCTCTTCTCGTTCAAGGGCTTCCTGTCTGCTCTTCTCAGACACCATATCCTTGTACCTGGTAAGACGGATATTATATTAACATTACCATCCAACCACTATTATATTGGGGATTGAAAATTACACTAAAAATATTTATAGAAAATACTAAATTATTGTGATCTACTTAGATTTTGCATAGGCTTTGATACGGTTCCACACAAGAGGTTAATGTACAAAATAAAGCAAATTGGACTCTAAAAATATTTGCACCTGGATTGAAAACTGGTTGAAGGATACACAACATAGAGTTGTCGTAAATGGAACTTTTTCAGGTTGGGCTAAAGTCGTGAGTGGAGTACCTCAGGGATCGGTACTGGGACCCCTGCTTTTTAACTTGTTTGTTAATGACCTTGAGGTTGGCATCGAGAGCAAAGTCTCAATCTTTGCTGATGATACTAAATTGTGTAAGGTAGTAGAATCAGAGCAGGATGTAATTTCTCTCCAGAAGGACTTGGGGAGACTGGAAACTTGGGCAGGTAAATGGCAGATGAGGTTTAATACAGATAAATGTAAGGTTATGCATTTGAGAAACAAGAATAAACAGGAGACTTGCAAATTAAATGGGGATAAATTGGGGGAATCCTTGATGGAGAAGGATTTAGGAGTGCTTGTACACAGCAATAGTGCCCAAAGTCATGCAGTAACTGCAAAGGCAAACAAGATCTTATCTTACAATAAATGGGCAATGGATGGAAGGGAAGTCCATGCTCAGTCACTCTCTCTGATAAGTGAATCATACAGATACAAGTACACACAGACCGATATGCCACATATCTGCAGGTCCTTACTCTGTCAGCTTCTCCTTGCTCTCTAGGCTCTCCCCTGGATTCTCCTCGGGCATCACCTCTGCTTCCCCCTGCCCCACCTCGTTCTGCCTTCTCCCTCCTTTCTCCTCTTCTTCTGCCTTCTGCATTCCATCAGAGTTGTCATGTCTCCATTTATGCTCCTCTTCTCGTTCAAGGGCTTCCTGTCTCCTCTTCTCAGACACCATCTCCTTGTACCTGGTAAGACGGATATTATATTAACATTACCATCCAACCACTATTATATTGGGGATTGAAAATTACACTAAAAAGTATTTATAGAAAATACTAAATTATTGTGATCTACTTAGATTTTGCATAGGCTTTGATACGGTTCCACACAAGAGGTTAATGTACAAAATAGTGTACAGCAATAGTGCCCAAAGTCATGCAGTAACTGCAAAGGCAAACAAGATCTTATCTTACAATAAATGGCCAATGGATTTAAGGGAAATAAACATAATTATGCCCCTTTACAAAGCATTAGTAAGACCACACCTTAAATATGGAGTACAATTGTAGGCACCAGTCCTTAGAAAAGACATTATAAATTGGAGAAAGTGCAGAGAAGAGCCACCAAATTAATACATGGGACAAATAATCTGATTTATGAGGAGAGGCTAGCTAAATTCGATTTTTTTACATTAGAAAAGAGGCAGCTAAGAGGGGATATGATAATTTTGAAAATGTGGAATTCATTACCCATGGAGACTGTGATGGCAGATACAATAGATGTGTAAAAAAAAGGTTGGACATCTTTTTAGAAAGGAAATACAGGGATATACCAAATAAGTATACATGGGAAAGATGTTGATCCAGGGAGTAATGTGATTGCCAATTCTTGGAGTCAGGAATGGACTTATTTTTCCCCTAATGAGATATCATTAGATGATATTTTACTGGGGTTTTTTGTTTGCCTTTCTATGGATCAATATACTGTAAATAGGGTTATAGGATAAAGTATCTGTCATCCACATTTAGCGTAGGTTGAACTTGATGGACGAATGTGTAACATCCCATAGAACATAACACAGGTAGTAAGTCACAAAAAATGACACCTTGGCAGCTCCTGCCGTGTTAATCTCTAATGTTTCATTTCAACTAAATCTTGATTTTCTGCCGAGTTTGCATCTGTTTATTACCATATTTCACCGGCATAATCTGTTACCATGGCAACACCTGCCTTCTTAATGTGGGTGAATGGTGGCGGACATTGCTCACCCGCCATTTCTTTCTTTTCATTAATGTTACATCGTGGATGATACATCGGAGTACACGCAGGTACAGTAGTCAACAAGCTTAGCTAATCAGAAATCAGACTATTATATATACATTCATACAGATATATATATATATGTAATCACCACTATTATTAAGGTTATGGTGGGTAAAAAAAAGTGACAAAAACCCTCCACAGTAAAGCATACAGCAACTGTAAATATTACTGTATGTTCATTTGCATGTCTTAGACAGGTCTGCAACCCTGTCTTTCCCCATTGTCGCCCAGCATACAGCGCTTCCACTGCAGCAAGGGATACTGGGAAATGACATGCAAATGAACACTCAGTGCCACCTTTTGTCTCAAGCTCGTATTACACAAGCAAATCCTCAAGCCAATGCATGCTGTTTTAAACACAGCTTTTAGACAGAGGCTGGGATGAGATGCAAAGCCATTAAACCCACTCACAGACATGTTTCAACCTTGATGGGTATCATCAGTGTGAGGTTGGTCTTAATGGCTAAGCAGGTTTGAGACTAGACTAGGTAATCACCACTATTATTAAGGTTATGGTGGGTAAAAAAAGTGACAAAAACCCTCCACAGTAAAGCATAAAGCAACTGTAAATATTACTGTATGTTCATTTGCATGTCTTAGACAGGTCTGCAACCCTGTCTTTCCCCATTATCGCCCAGCATACAGCGCTTCCACTGCAGCAAGGGTTGCAGACCTGTCTAAGACATGCAAATGAACATACAGTAATATTTACAGTTGTTTTATATATATGTATGTATATATAAGTATATATCTATGTATATATATATATATATATATATATATATATATATATATATGTATATATGTATATATGTATATGTATATGTGTATGCAACAGATGCTACTCTTAGTGGATTGCAGCCATTTTAATCTCCCCACGAGACAAATTTTCGGCAACTCATATTTACAAAATTCAATTTTTTTTCTTAATGAGCGGGGTTGCTGCAAACCGCAGCAATGCTAAAAATGAGAGAAGGCGGTTACATTTCACGGTGAGAAGAGCACATTACTGCTTTAAAACCACTGCCCCCCATGTCCGTCCCCATCCCTCCCCCCCCGTACCTCCGTCGCTGCAAGTAGCCTCTGCACAGGGCCTGGAGCAGCGTGATATCTTGAATGTGTCTCCTGTACCTCCGTCGCTGGCTGCATCCCCTCCACAAAGCGTGGATAAACGCCACGGCACTCTGCCTGTGGTCCAGCTGCCGTCTTACACGGAACGACCTCCAGCGTGTCTGCAGAGGCACACACATGGCAAAGCAGCAGGTCGCCATATCCAGGCATGGAGCAATGGATGCTGCGCGCTAACCCACACACTGCCAAAGTGGTCTTAAAGCAATTTGGTAACAGAGGCAGCTCCTTATCGCAGAAGAAGCAGGCACCAGTTATGAGTTATCAAAGTTTGAGGTCTCATCCCTGAAATGTTAGTGTTTGAAATGCAGTGAAGTTCCAGCCACGGAACATTCTAAAGATGCATTTTTTGTAAAGATGATCAAGACCATGGCGACCGTCACGGCATTCTGTGACAAAAGGCATATGGTGGCTCAGGAATAGGTGGGACTCTACAATGTGGGATATTGTACCCGGGTCTCCAACACACATTATATACGTTAAACGCTGAAATAACAGACATTGATATAAACTAAACTGACTATATAATCTATTCCATAGAGTCCCAATGTGGTTACCGAGGCTCTCAGGGAGGTTTTTTAGGGACTGATCAGGATAAATATGATAAATGTTAGTATTTCGCTGCCTCAGCAGGTTCTGCTCTTTAAAAAAATCTTTTAAGTGTTATGTAGCCCTGTTTCCCCGTAAACAAGATGGCTACTGGTGCTGCCCTTTACCTGTTGGCTCACAGGGGCCTAAGCCGCCGCCACGGGGAGCCTAGGGTGATATACTTACAACCTTGGTGCAGCGCCTCCACCTGAGAGGGATCCCAACGTAGTGGGAGGAGCTCCTCACAGGACCCAAACAATGAACACACACAATGTAAAATAGAAAGGCCTTTACTGTAACATATCTTATACTCTATAATACCTTATAACTCTATGTGACTAAAGATACAACTGCCACACGCCTCACACGGCTGTACCCCACCACCGTGTAACCCACACTGTGTCCAGAGAATCCCAGTCCCACAAGGTCCCACACCCACCCCAATGTGTGTGACTGCGCGGCCCACTAAATGGAGTGTAGTACAGTTGGTGCACGTTCTGTAAGGTACCTGCCGGGTGCTCCAGCAACCGGACGCGCCGACTGAACAGACAAGGGATTCGCTGATCCAACCATAGCCTCCGCGACGAGTCTGCCTCCGCGTGGGGTGGTTTCCCGCTGGAGTGTCCCACCTTGATGACAGTCTTTGTCAGCAGGAGTGATCCGGTCCCAGGTCCCAGCTGTGTCCCTGATCTATTTACTAGCTAGTGGGGCAGGGTCCCTACCTAAGGGCCTGTCCCTGTAGCAGCTACAAACTAATTGGTGGAGACGGGGCCTAGCTGGGGCCTAGGGGGAATCTGGCCTATGGCAGAGGGTCACAGACCCCTGTTCACATACCTCCTACCCCTGTCCTGTCCCAGCACTTACTGACACTTCCTATTCCAGCCACAAAATAGTATCTCCTGCAGGAGACCTAGCCGAGCGATTGGCTCCCTGGCGTCGTGTGGTACTCCTGCCCCTAAGCACCTATGGGCCGCCATGTGCGCTCACTCCACTGCGCATGTGCAACCCTTCAATGGCCGCCACGCACTTTCTGCGCGAGCCTTTGCGCATGCGTATGCACCAATCCAACATGGCGGCACCCTGCAGAGGGGCCGCTGGCGAGCTCGCCGCCACCCGCAACCACACGGCAGCAGCGGAGTTAAGAGGAGAGAGGGCGGGGAACCGGGGAGCCAGAGGGGACCTGGCTACAGTTAGAAATTATGTCTCCATTAATCTCTTGCTTCAGATGTTACCATGGTAAACTTTATACAGCACTGGGCCCTGGGGAGAGCTCTATTTTAACCTCCCAGACACTTAATATTGCATAAGCTTCTATCTCCTGAACAAAGCATCAGATTTTAAAAATAAAAACCGTGTTGGAAAGAGCAATCGTGTTTTTTTAATATAATTTATTTTTTAAACTATATACAGGGAAAAACAAAACAAACAAAAAAAACAAGGTTTGAATACGTAGTATGATTAATCCTTTCACTGCCGGAGATGCCTGCAACACATTGTTCCCTGACAGTGAAAGGTTTAAGCCAGGGGTAAGCAAGCTTTGTCTGCACCCACAAGAAGCCGCCGGAGACAAGGTAAGAGCCTTACAGAGGCCTCGCGCTCTCCCCCGGCATTTAATTTAAATGTTGTGGGGAAGAGCATGGGGCTTCTAAGCGCCACACTCTGAAAATATTGTGCCCCCCAGTTTGCGCAACCCTGGGTTAGGCCACGGATTGTGCTCTATGCAGGGTGCAGCGGTCATCCAGCTAACACTAGGGTGTTGACCTCATCTGTATGCTCACAGCAGCGAGTTTCATTCTCAGGAAGGCTTTCCTGTCCATGACCATCCTGAAAAAGCTCTGAAGAGGATGATTGTGACAGGGTGAAGTCATTCGCTGTCAATTATGCATGGGAAACATACCTCTGACGTCTGAAACCACCAGTCAGAGGGTTAACACAGAGATACCTGGGCATCAGGGCTGAGTTATGGTAGCTGTCAGGCAGCTGTATAAGATGCCAGACCTGAGCAGGAAGGGAGAGAGACTTTTCCAAACCAGGAAGTACGCCGGAGGTTCTGCTCCCCCAGACAGAGGATTGCCACAAGCTGAGACAAGCCTGCTGGACACAGCCCTGTCTACTAGTAACCAGCCTCCTAACCCTGCAGAGGAATTAAAGCTGCTGTTGCAGTATCCAGAAGGGATTACTTGGACTCTCTAGGGACAAAGCTCCCCAAACACAGATAAGGACTTATATATTTTCACTGCAGATATTTGCATAATCTTGTTTAACCTGGAAGTAGGCTAGCTACCCAGAGGAGAGATAGGGACCTTCTGTATAGTTAGTCCCCTAATGGAGTAGGGTTTTTATTTATGGTTTGTTTGTCTTAAAGGGACAGTGTGCCTAAATGTTTATTTGATTGTGGAAAATAAACCACTGGAGGTTAAAAGCCTTACTTACTGGTTGGGACTCCTACTGACCCTATTGCGAAGCCGTCCTGCCACAGGTGGTGCGAAGTGGGATCTTTGGATGGCCCATGCATCCAAAGGGCACACCATTAAAAAATGGAGGAAATGTTTTCTCAGTTCCTGCACCAGCAAGCAGGCTCAGCAAACAGAAAAGCTCCTCCACATGCTGGCTCCAGGTGCAGTCTCAGTCAGACCATAGATTCCAAATAAATCGCTGGTGATGCTGCCTAAAATAGAAGCCAACAGAAGACCCAGAGGCTTTCTCTTCTCTTTTAAAAGGGTAGCCACTGCCCAGGGCTGGACAGTTGGTCGCTGGGTAACGACTTGGCTCCAAACCTCATAGGAGAAACGCAGGCAGCCAACCAGGCTCTACCGGCAGACGAGGCCACGGACTATCAGAGACTAAAGGCTGCCATTCTGGATCATCTAGGCCTCACCCCGGAGACCTACCGGCAGTGGTCCGGACAGTCAAATACACAGAGACAGACCCTGGGCCATAGCCCACCACTTAGTGGACTTATGTACCAGGTGGATACAACCAGAAACAGCGTACCAAGGCAGAGATCCTTGAACAGTTTGTGCTCGAATTTCATACAGAGACTGGCCCCCTCCTCCTGCTCCTGGGTAAAAAGTATTAGTTATATTAGCTATAACTTTTACAATCTAGCGGATCTATACCTGGTTTGTGTATTACTGTGATAGACACTTGGAGCATCCGTTCCGGGAATGAGGCCCCGCTAAGACTGCATTAAACATCCGGAGCAAACAGGGGGCCAGATTGTTTAAGGAATTTCTTATATTAGAGGCCTGAAAGCCACCTGGACCCGAAGCCTTTGACGGCTTCAGCTCCTCAATGACCTGTGTCAATTCCTCAATTGTAGAATCTGCACCTAGGTACTCTCTGTCCAACCTATTCAGTTTAGCAGGCCAGAGCTCGTCAGGAACTCCCTCAGAGCCATTTTTGTCATTCCATTATGTGCCACTTTTTCTCCACTGTATAGGTCCTCGTAGAACAAGCATGTCAAACTCGCGGCCCGCGGGCACATGCGGCCAACAACTTTGTGTGTGAGTGGGGGGGGAGGGAGAGTGTGTGTGGGGGGGGAGGGAGAGTGTGTGGGGGGGAGGGAGAGTGTGTGTGTGGGGAGGAGGGAGAGTGAGTGTGTGTGGGGGGGATAGTGTGTGGGGGGGAGGGAGAGTGTTTGTGTGGGGGAGAGCGTGTGTGTGTGGGGGGGAGTGTGTGGGGGGGAGTGTGCAGGGGGAGTGTGTGTGTGTGGGGGTAGAGTCTGTGTGTGGGGGGGGGGAGTGTGTGTGTGGGTGGGAGAGTGTGTGTGGGGGGGAGAGTGTGTGTGTGGGGGGAAGAGTGTGTTTGTATGGGGGGGGGAGAGTGTGTGTGTGGAGGGGGGAGAGTGTGTGTGTGGGGGGGAGGAAAGTGTGTGTGTGTGTGGGGGGGAGGGAGAGTGTGTGGTGGGGGGAGTGTGTGTGTGTGGGGGGGGGAGAGTGTGTGTGGGGGGGGAGAGTGTGTGTGTGTGGGGGGGGAGTGTGTGGGGGGAGAGAATGTGTGTGGGGGGAAAGTGTGTGTTTGGGGGGTAGAGTGTATGTGTGTGGGGGGAGAGTGTGTGTGTGTGGATGCGGGGAGATTATGTGTGTGGGTGGGATGGAGAGTGAATGTGTGTGTGGGGGGAGGAGAGTTGTGTGTGTGGGGGGAGAGAGAGTGTGTGTGGGGGGAGAGTGTGTGTGTGGGGGAGAGTGTGTGTGCGGGGGAGAGTGTGTGTCGGGGGAGAGTGTGTGTGGGGGGGGGGAGAGTGTGTGTGGGGGGGAGGAGAGTGTGTGTGTGGGGGGGGAGAGGGTGTGTGGGGGGGAGAGGGTGTGGGGAGGGGAGAGTGTGTGTGTGGGGGAGAGTGTGTGTATGGGTGGAGAGTGTGTGTGGGGGGAGAGTGTGTGTGTGGGGGAGAGTGTGTGTGTGGGGGGGGGAGTGTGTGTGTGGGGGGGGGAGAGTGTGTGTGTGGGGGGGGGAGAGTGTGTGTGTGTGGGGGGGGGGAGAGTGTGTGTGGGGGGGGTGTGGGGAGTGTGTGTGTGGGGGGAGAGTGTGTGTGTGGGGGGGGAGAGTGTGTGTGTGTTGGGGGGAGTGTGTGTATCTGTGGCGTGTGTATCAGTGGCTGTGTGTGTCTGTGCAGGCAGACAGTGACTGTGTGGGTGTCTGTGTGTGGTCATTGTCTTTGTTGGTCTGTCTGTGTTGGTGTCTGTAGGTCTGTGTGAGTGGCTGTAGGTCAGTGGCTGTGTGTGTCTGTGCAGGTCAGAGAGAGAATGGGGAGGGGGGGGGAGAGAATGGAGGGGGGGGGAGAGGGAGATGGGTGGGGGAGAGAGAATAAAGGGGATTAAGCGAATGGGGGTGGGGAGGGAAGGGGGAGAGAGAATAGGGGGATGCGGCCCACAATGGATATTTTTGCGCCCCAGCCAATGTGTCCCGGTTACGGCGGCGGTGAGGAGGATGCGGCTGCTGGTAAGTATTCTCTGTGTGAGTGAATGCTGCCGGGGGATTGGGTGAAGAGCTGCATGGGTTGAATGAAGGAGGCGGGGCTTAGAATGCCGGCCGGGATGAAGGGGATGGTCGCAAGCAGGTCTGAGGAAGCCGGGGGCGGGGCTTCCGCTTTGTGCAGAGCAGACGGCGAGTGTGTGTGTCTGCCTTCCCGCTCCTGGCTCCTCTGCCTGCTGCGCGGTTTCCCCGCCGGGCGGGCAGCCACAGGGACTATTCTGGAGGCCAGGGTCATGTGTAGGATGATTAGCCCAGATAGGTTCAACTCGGCCCTCTTTGCAAAACGCAACAAGTCCTGTTATATTTTCTTCACTTTATTTTAGGGAAAGTGGCAACAAAGACAGGCACTTGTGGAAGAGATATTTGTGATGGGATAAAGTTTCTCTGTGGGTGATTGTAGTAAGGGCAGGTGAAAAGGGTAATCCTGCCACTAGAGCAGTTACAGAAGGTACTCACTCAGCCAGTGATAATGGTGGAAAGGAAGTCCCAATGTATTCTGGGTAGCAAGATAGCCTGGGACAGACCATCTGTGGGCAGAGCAGCGGGGGAGGAAAACGAGACTAGCCCATTTGGGAGAGAGGCTGGGGTTGCTATAGCAACTCACTGAAATGTCTAAGGAAACCACAACATGTAGCAATAATGTTGCATTTCTAATACAGCAAGCTGCTGGGACAGGGGAAAATGACAGGCAACTGTAACACGGAGAAATGAATCCCATAAACTAAAGGAGAGACAGAGGAATGTGGAATCTAGTTCCAGGACAGAGACGCTCACCCCCTTTGCCACTCACCCCCTTTGGCGTTCACCCCCTTTGGTGCTCATCCCCCTTGCCGCTCACCCCCCTTGGCGCTCAGCCCCCTTGCCGCTTGCCCCACCTGGCCGCTCGCACCCTTGGCGCTCTCCCCCTTGCCGCTCACCCCCTTGCCGCTTGCCCCCTTGGCGCTCCCCCCTTGCACCCTTGGCGCTCCCTTGGCACCGGTCTCCTTGGTGCGGGAAATGGGCGTGGGGGCGGGCAGTGGTGGTGCGCGATCGCTGGCGGGCGTTTGGTGCAGCGGGAGGCTCAGAAAGCAGGCCTTTCCTCTGTCATCCCCCCCCCCTCCAGTCACTCACATCCGGCGCTGTACTCCACTTTGTGTGCGTGTGTGGGGGGGGGGAGAGTGGTGTGTGGGGGGGGGAGGGAGGAGTGTGTTTGGGGGGAGGGAGAGTGTGTGTGGGGGGAGAGTGTGTGTGTTGGGGGGGAGGAGTGTGTGTTGGGGGGGGAGAGTGTGGCGGGGGAGGGAGAGTGTGTGTGTGGGGGGGGGAGAGTGTGTGTGGGGGGGGAGTGTGTGGGGGCGGAGTGTGTGGGGGGGAGTGTGTGTGGGAGAGAGTGTGTGTGGGGGGGGGAAGAGTGTGGTGTGTGGGGTTGGTGAGAGTGTGTGTGTGGGGGTGAGTGTGTGTGTGTGTGGGGGGGAGAGTGTGTGTGTGGGGGGGGAGTGTGTGTGGGGGGGGAGAGTATGTGTGTGGGGGGGGAGAGTGAGTGTGTGTGGGGGGGGCGGGAGAGTGTGTGTTTGTTGGGGGAAGGGGAGAGTGTGTGGGGGGTAGGGAGAGTGTATGTGTGTGGGGGGGAGAGTGTGTGTGGGGGGGGGAATGTGTGGGGGGGGGGAGAGTGTGTGTGTGGGGGGAGTGTTGGTGGGGGAGTGTGTGTGTGTGGGAGGATAGTGTGTGTGTGGGGGGGGAGAGTGTGTGTGTGGGAGGGGGGAGTGTGTGTTGGGGGGGAGAGTGTGTGGCAGGGGGAGTGAGAGTGTGTGTGTGTGGGGGGAAAGTGTGTGGGTGTGGGGGGGAGTGTTTTGTTGGGGGGGGAGAGTGTGTGGCAGGGGGAGGGAGAGTGTGTGTGTGTGGGGGGGAGAGTGTGTGTGTGGGGGGGGAGTGTGGGGGGAGTGTGTGTGGGGGGGGAGAGTGTTTGTGTGTGGGGAGGTGAGTGTGGGGATGGGGGGGGGAGTGTGTGTGTGTGGGGGGGAGAGTGTGTGTGTGGGGGGGAGAGTGTGTGTGGGAGGGGGAGAGTGTGTGTGTGGGGGGGAGAGTGTGTGGGGGGGAGAGTGTGTGTATGAGGGGGGAAAGTGAGTGTGTGTGTGGGGGGAGGAGAGTGTGTTTGTGGGGGGAAGGGAGAGTGTGTGGGGGAGGGAGAGTGTGTGTGGGGGGAGAGTGTGTGTGTGGGGGGGAATGTGTGTGGGGGGGAGAGTGTGTGTGTGGGGGGATTGTGTGGTGGGGGAGTGTGTGTGTGGGGGAGAGTGTGGGGGGGGGGAAGAGAGAGTGGAGGAGGGGGGGGAGTGTGTGTGGGAGGGGGGGAGAGTGTGTGTGTGGGAGGAGAGTGAGTGTGTGTGTGGGGGGGAGGGAGAGTATGTGTGTGGGGGGGAGAGTGTGTGCGGGGGAGGGAGTGTGTGTGTGGGGGGGGGGAGAGTGTGTGTGTGTGTGGGGGGGAGTGTGTGTGTGTGGGGGGGAGTGTGTGTGTGTGTGGGGGGAGAGTGTGTGTGGGGGGGGGGCAGTGTGTGTGTGTAGGGGGGGGGGGGAGAGTGTGTTTGTTGGGGGGAGTGTGTGTATCTGTGGCTGTGTGTATCAGTGGCTGTGTTGTCTGTGCAGGCCAGCAGTGACTGTGTGGGTGTCTGTGTGTGGTCAGTGTTTTTGTTGGTCTGTCTGTGTTGGTGTCTGTAGGTCTGTGTGAGTGTCTGTAGGTCAGTGGCTGTGTGCGTCTGTCCAGGTCAGAGAGAGAATGGGGGAGGGGGGGAGAGAATGGAGGGGGGGGGAGAGGGAGATGGGTGGGGAGAGAGAGAATAGAGGGGATTGAGCGAATGGGGGTGGGGAGGAAGGGAGAGAGAATAGGGGAGACAATGGGAGAGGGGGAGAGAAAATGGGGGGGAAGTAGAGAGAGAATGAGGGACAGGGCCACCAACAGGCCCAGTGAGTCAGTCAACCACCCACGTGCCAGTCAGTCAACCACCCTCTCTCTCTCCCTCACCCTCTCTCTCTCCCCCACCCTCTCCCTCTCCCCCCTCTCTCTCTCTCCCCACCCTCTCTCTCTCCCCCATCCTCTCTCTCTCTCCCCCACCCTTTCTCTCTCTCTCCCACCCTCTATCTCTCAAACCCTCTCTCTCTCTCTCCCACCCTCTCTTTCTCCCACCCTCTCTCTCTCTCCCACCCTCTCTCTCCCATCCTCTCTCCTCCACCCTCTCCCACCCTCTCTCTCTCCCACCCTCTCTCCCGCCCTCTCTCTCTCTCCCACCCTCTCTCTCTCCCACCCTCTCTCTCTCCCACCTTCTCTCTCTCTCCCACCCTCTCTCTCTCCCCCATCCTCTCTCTCTCTCTCCCCACGCTTTCTCTCTCTCCACCCTCTCTCTCTCCCACCCTCTCTCTCTCAAACCCTCTCTCTCTGTCCCACCCTCTCTCTCTCTCCCACCCTCTCTCTCTCTCCCATCCTCTCTCTCTCCTCCACCCTCTCTCTCTCTCTCCCACCCTCTCTCTCTCTCTCCCACCCTCTCTCTCTCTCTCCACCCTCTCTCTCCCTCTCCCACCATCTCTCTCTCCCACCCTCTCTCTCTCTCTCTCCCACCCTCTCTCTCTCTCTCCCACCCTCTCTCTCTCTCCCACCCTCTCTCTATCTCCCCACCCTCTCTCTCTTTCTCTCCCACCCTCTCTCTCTCTCCCACCCTCCCTTTCTCCCACCCTCTCTCTCTCTCTGTCACCCTCTCACTCTCTCTCTGTCTGTCACCCTCACCCACTCTCTCTGTTTTATTTTAACTGCACTTTACCTACACCGAAATAACCTATTCTGCTTTATTCCAGATCTGACTCAAGTTTCCCACGGGGGACATCGGAAGACAGGTAGGGAAAACACCCTCCCCTCC
>NW_027454392.1:75000-81925 GCF_040206685.1 Ascaphus truei | reverse complement strand
TGCCAATAATGCCCTGGCTGTAAGAGTTGAAGGGCCCAAGCAAAGCCCCCACCTCTATACACACTAACACTGCAGGGGCATCAGAGTGTCTTATTGTCATGGCAACAGGAGGTGTCACGTGATGTAATTTGTTTAATAAATTATTTTTTAAGGTGTCCCGGTTTTTCATTTTCGAAATCTGGTCACCCTATTCATCAAGCAGAAAAAGTGAAGAAACAATTGTAGTTTTGCTAATGGACGTCATTTTGGCATATCATTAGCTTTGAGGATACCCATTAATATGAAGAAAAGTAACAGCCATTCCCAATGTAGCCCCCCTTCCCTGGGCCAATCGCAGATCGGGCCCCCTCCTCTGTACCAGGGCCTGGCTACGTGTCTGAGTGTGGTGCATACCTGCTGGCAACAGGGGGGCCTGAGTCTCCCGCGATGGTATGGGGGATGATAGGATCAGGTTTCTGGGGTGAATGCCTTCGTCCTCATTTAATGGTGCAGCACCTCCATCTCTGAGCCCCAGGAATACGGGTGGAATCCTTCCAGAGGAGTCGTCCCCCCCCCCCCCCCCCCCCAGGGATGAGAGATTCCAGTCTCACACTGTATATCTTTAAAAGCAGCCGCAGCTCTTTATTCACAGCAGCAGAATAGCAGCAACAAGACTGTCAATCAGGTACAGGGTGTCTTCCTCCACACAGGACTGCTCTCCCTCAGGATGGTCTCTGTGTCCCTGCCACCACCCCAGGTCAAGGGCACCCAGGGTGGGGCTAGCTCTTCCCTCGCCCCCTAAACAGGGTGAGAGGAATTGGTCCACCTCCCTAAGTAAGGTTGCATCAGCTCTACTCAGAGGCTGATGGCTCCCCTTCTCCAACGGCCAATTGATATAGGCTCTCTCTGTCACCCTGGGCCAGCCAGGTGACAGACTCAGCAGACTCTAACTCTGGACTGAACTCTTAACTCTGACACACACTTCTACTAAATAGGAAGTGCACTGCTCTTTATGATATTGGCAGGCACTGCCCCTGTGTCTCTGCCTTCCACACAGGGTCAGGTACCAATTTCAGGAATGTCCCGTTATTAGCGTAAACACAACAGAGTTCCATGGATCTAGCATTAAGACTGTAAGCTCTGCAGGCCAGGATTTCCTTTCCTATTGTCTGATTTTGTTTGTTGCACTTATTGTACTATAATTCCCTGTACTGTATTGCCTCTCTTATAAAGCGCTATATAAATAAAGATTTCCATACATAATATATCTTAATGCATCTTAAGACACCTTAGAGTTCCCTCTATAAGACACTTTATGGTCCACTCAAGTGAATAGTCTGTAAGGAGACTAAGGCTGCGTCCATAGAAGGACAAGCAGCGCTGAGGCGTGCGGACGCTCCGCGCTGAGCCCCTGCATCCTCAATGAGGATGCCTTGAGAGGGGGCTCATGCGAGCGTCCGCGGGCGTGCTCAGGCTTTGGAGTTTTCAGCCGAGCGCCAAGCTGTTTTTCAGCGCGCTGTCGGCTGAAAACATCCAATCAGCCTTAAGCAGCGTCAACGTCACGGCGCCGTGACATTGACGTCAGTGCATCGCGGGCGATTGGCCCAGCGACGTCACTGCCCCGCCTCCAACCACCTCCCCCTGCGCACGCTGGCTCCGTGGAATCGGGCTGACTTAAGCAGGCGAGCCTCAGCGTTAGCGCGCATCCGCTCTCCCCACCCCTCTATGGCCCGGGCCTTAGTTACTGTACAGCATTGTAAAGTGCCTTGCTGGCCTAGTACAATTTAGTAAATATCCTAAACAATGTCGTCTTAGGCAAAATGTTGCTGATCTTTGCTCTAAAAATGACTATGAACTAAAGAGAAATAACAATCTCCCTTGTGAGCACATTCACATGTCTCAGACAGGTCTGCAACCCTGCTTTTCACCATTATCCCATACAGCTTCCACTGCAGCCAGGGACTCTGGGAAATGACATGCAAATGAGCACAGTGTCACCTTTTGCTTCAAATCTATTTTAAATGAAATTAGCCTTGTACTTCTGGTGGAGAGTAGGGGTTTGGTGCTTTATACGTTACATATTATTAAATGTTAACATCAAACAAATATTGTCATTATGTTTGGTGCTACTTATTTCTTTTTCATTAGGATTTATTTATTCATCTTTCATTATTATTATTTACTAGCTGAGAGACCCGGCGTTGCCCGGGATGTAAATGCGTAATAGGTAGTATTATTTATAACTCGTGGAACAATAGGTGAGTATTTGTTGTAAAGGTTTCGGGGGGGGGGGGAGAAAGGGGAGCGGGGGGGGGAGAAAGGGGAGCGGGGGGGGGAGAAAGGGGAGCGGGGGGGGAGAAAGGGGAGCGGGGGGGGAGAAAGGGGAGCGGGGGGGGAGAAAGGGGAGCGGGGGGGGGGAGAAAGGGGAGCGGGGGGGAGAAAGGGGAGCGGGGGGGGAGAAAGGGGAGCGGGGGGGGGGGGGGAGACAGGGGAGCGGGGGGGGAGAAAGGGGAGCGGGGGGGGGAGAAAGGGGAGCGGGGGGGAGAAAGGGGAGCGGGGGGGGGAGAAAGGGGAGCGGGGGGGGAGAAAGGGGAGCGGGGGGGGAGAAAGGGGAGCGGGGGGGGAGAAAGGGGAGCGGGGGGGGGGGAGAAAGGGGAGCGGGGGGGGGAGAAAGGGGAGCGGGGGGGGAGAAAGGGGAGCGGGGGGGGGAGAAAGGGGAGCGGGGGGGGGGAGAAAGGGGAGCGGGGGGGGGGGAGAAAGGGGAGCGGGGGGGGAGAAAGGGGAGCGGGGGGGGGAGAAAGGGGAGCGGGGGGGGAGAAAGGGGAGCGGGGGGGGAGAAAGGGGAGAGCGGGGGGGAGAAAGGGGAGCGGGGGGGAGAAAGGGGAGCGGGGGGGAGAAAGGGGAGCGGGGGGGAGAAAGGGGAGCGGGGGGGGGAGAAAGGGGAGCGGGGAGAAAGGGGAGCGGGGGGGGAGAAAGGGGAGCGGGGGGGAGAAAGGGGAGCGGGGGGGGGGGAGAAAGGGGAGCGGGGGGGGAGAAAGGGGAGCGGGGGGGGAGAAAGGGGAGCGGGGGGGGGGAGAAAGGGGAGCGGGGGGGGGGGGAGAAAGGGGAGCGGAGGGGGGAGAAAGGGGAGCGGGGGGGAGAAAGGGGAGCGGGGGGGGGAAGGGGAGTGGGGGGGGGGGAAAGGGGAGTGGGGGGGGGGTGGAGAGCGGTGGGCATATGTATTGTCATAATTTATGTTTGGGCATTTCCCCCCCCCCCGTTCCCCGTGACTCCCCCCCCCCCCGTTCCCTGTGACTCGCGCTCCCCCCCCCCGGCGGCCGCTTGGTCCCCCGATGTGCCGTCCTGCTGAGTGAGGCGTGCAGGCGGCTGCAGGAAGCGCCCTGTGTGGGCCTAAGACTCACGCTCCCCCCCCCCCCCGGCGCCCGCTCGATGTGGCGTCTGGCTGAGCGGCGGTAGGGAAGCGCCCTGTGTGGGCCTGAGGCTGAGGCGGGACGCGCAGTGGGCCTGAGGCTGAGGCGGGACACGCAGTGGGCCTGAGGCTGAGGCGGGACGCGCAGTGGGCCTGAGGCTGAGGCGGGACGCGCAGTGGGCCTGAGGCTGAGGCGGGACGCGCAGTGGGCCTGAGGCTGAGGCGGGACGCACAGTGACTTACCTGAGCGGGTGGTAGCGCCGGGGAGGTAAGGGAGCGGCTGGGGTAGGAGGGCCGCGCTTCCCGTCCGGAGCCAGTGCAGGATGGCGCACGTGAGGGGGGGGGGAGGGGGGCGGACAGAGGGTGTGTGTGTGTGTATAGAGCTGCTGTGTTGTGTGTGTGTGTGTGTGTGTGTGTGTATAGAGCTGCTGTGTTGTGTGTGTGTGTGTGTGTGTGTATAGAGCTGCTGTGTTGTGTGTGTGTGTGTATAGAGCTGCTGTGTTGTGTGTGTGTGTATAGAGCTGCTGTGTTGTGTGTGTGTGTGTATAGAGCTGCTGTGTTGTGTGTGTGTGTGTATAGAGCTGCTGTGTTGTGTGTGTGTGTGTGTGTGTGTATAGAGCTGCTGTGTTGTGTGTGTGTGTGTGTGTGTGTGTATAGAGCTGCTGTGTTGTGTGTGTGTGTGTGTATAGAGCTGCTGTGTTGTGTGTGTGTGTGTGTGTATAGAGCTGCTGTGTTGTGTGTGTGTGTGTGTATAGAGCTGCTGTGTTGTGTGTGTGTGTGTGTATAGAGCTGCTGTGTTGTGTGTGTGTGTGTGTGTATAGAGCTGCTGTGTTGTGTGTGTGTGTGTGTGTGTGTGTATAGAGCTGCTGTGTTGTGTGTGTGTGTGTGTGTGTGTATAGAGCTGCTGTGTTGTGTGTGTGTGTGTGTGTGTGTGTGTGTGTATAGAGCTGCTGTGTTGTGTGTGTGTGTGTGTGTGTGTGTGTGTATAGAGCTGCTGTGTTGTGTGTGTGTGTGTGTGTGTGTGTATAGAGTGCTGCTGTGTGTGTGTGTGTGTGTGTGTGTGTGTGTATAGAGCTGCTGTGTTGTGTGTTGTGTGTGTGTGTGTATAGAGCTGCTGTGTTGTGTGTGTGTGTGTGTGTGTGTTATAGAGCTGCTGTGTTGTGTGTGTGTGTGTGTGTGTGTGTGTGTGTGTGTGTATAGAGCTGCTGTGTTGTGTGTGTGTGTGTGTGTGTGGGCCGTCACTCCGCCTCAGGCCAATGAGAGGTGTGCGGGGGCGGGGCGACCCAAGGGACCAATGAGATTTCCCCTAGGGACACCGGACATCCAGGCAGGCAAACATACAGTGCTTTCACTAATATAGTATAAGATTAACTTTATTATATTTGTTGTTGTCATTATTATTATTGTTTACTGTTAGCTGGAGTATGGCTCACCCAAGAACCACTTTCCCCTGTATGGGGGTCAGACATAGTGCAGACTTGACCCCTGACATTTATAAAAAGATGTTGGAATATGTGACACTGCTGCTTAATAAACACAAACACAGGCGCGCCATGTATTGTTCTGACATTGGTTTATTACACAGAGACACGTCTTTATAGAGGGTTGTCACACTAACAGCCTGGAAGGGGTTAATGCAGGGTCACCAGCCCAGCCCCCCTCTCCTATGATTGGTTGCTGCTCTCGTACAGGAGCCGCGATTGGTCCCCTGTCAATGTCAGAAAAGGCGCGCCAGTTTTGCTGTCTCCATGGCGACCATGGCGGCCGCCGGAGATCGGCCTGCAGCGCGGCCCGGCTTCCAGGTTACCTCCCCGCCGGTGAAGATGTTAGCGGGGCGGCTGAGGGAATGCGTGCGGCGGCGGCCCGGTTCCTTCTGGCTGGAGAAAGGAGCCGGCGGGCTGGAGGTGGGCCTGGTGTGGATGCAGGGCCGGGTGCTGCACGTACGGCCCGAGCGCGGCGTCACCGTGCGGCTGAGCGACGACACTCACACCTTCACCGTGTGCGGGGCTGACCGGGGTGCCCAAGGGCAAGCCCTGCCTGCAGCCAGGTAACCGGGGGGGTCCGCACGCCCTTGCCTGCAGCCAGGTAACCGGGGGGGTCCGCAAGCCCTGCCTGCAGCCAGGTAACCGGGGGGTCCGCAAGCCCTGCCTGCAGCCCGGTAACCGAGGGGTCCGCAAGCCCTGCCTGCAGCCCGGTAACCGGGGGGTCCGCAAGCCCTGCCTGCAGCCAGGTAACCGGGGGGGTCAGCAAGCCCTGCCTGCAGCCAGGTAACCGGGGGGGGTCAGCAAGCCCTGCCTGCAGCCAGGTAACCGGGGGGGGTCCGCAAGCCCTGCCTGCAGCCAGGTAACCGGGGGTCCGCAAGCCCTGCCTGCAGCCAGGTAACCGGGGGGGTCCGCAAGCCCTGCCTGCAGCCAGGTAAACCGGGGGGGTCAGCAAGCCCTGCCTGCAGCCAGGTAACCGGGGGGGGTCCGCAAGCCCTGCCCTGCAGCCAGGTAACCGGGGGTCCGCAAGCCCTGCCTGCAGCCAGGTAACCGGGGGGTCCGCAAGCCCTGCCTGCAGCCAGGTAACCGGGGGGTCCGCAAGCCCTGCCTGCAGCCACGTAACTGGGGGGGTCCGCAAGCCCTGCCTGCAGCCAGGTAACCGGGGGGTCAGCAAGCCCTGCCTGCAGCCACGTAATCGGGGGGGTCCGCAAGACCTGCCTGCAGCCAGGTAACCGGGGGGTCCGCAAGCCCTGCCAGCAGCCAGGTAACCGGGGGTCCGCAAGCCCTGCCTTCAGCCACGTATTTGGGGGGTCCGCAAGCCCTGCCTGCAGCCAGGTAACCGGGGGGGTCCGCAAGCCCTGCCAGCAGCCAGGTAACCGGGGGGTCCGCAAGCCCTGCCTGCAGCCAGGTAACCGGGGGGTCCGCAAGCCCTGCCTGCAGCCAGGTAACCGGGGGGTCCGCGCGTGGCTATCACTGTCCTGCTCCTCACACGGGAGGGCGCCATGATTTCTTCTCCCGCCCCCTAAACAGCAACACCAGCCTCTCACCCTCTCACCCTCTAGCGTCACCTAGATAGAAGCCAGGCAGATCACACTGGTTTTCTATGAATCGCAACTGATTTTAAAGTCCTGTTTATATCAGCAGTCAGGTCTGATATAAAACAGTAGTAATGTTTCCACCGCCAGTGTATGCAGTGCTGTACATAGAATGTTTGCAGGCGCGAGCCGCTACCCCATAGAGCTTACAATCTATGTCTGAAGCACTTATTCCCATGACCTGTTATTTGTAATTTATATGATTGTCACATGTATTACTGCTGGGAAGCGCTATGTACATTTAATGGCGCTATATAAAAAAAGACATTTGTAGCCCTTTTTCTGACACTCTAAGCGACTTCGGTGTAAACTGCGCGCACCTGCGGCTCCAGGAGATCTGAGCCTCCGCTAGCTGGGAGCCTGGGGTAACACTTATTAGCGCAGCGCCTCCACTTACCCAGGATCACCGTCATGTAAGATTCCCCTGGGCAAGAAACACACCGATACAATGCGTGCAACCA
>NW_027454392.1:42500-70000 GCF_040206685.1 Ascaphus truei | reverse complement strand
GCGTTGGTGGGGGTCTGTATACCCCGTAATGTAGCTGTATTTTTTTGTGGTTTCCATTAAAATAGTCTTTTTTTATGGGCACACGCTCTCCTGGATTTCATTCAACCTTTTTTTACTTTCCTGAGTATTAGTGCCTGCTTTTTCCTTTTGCTTCGTGTCAAGTCATCCAGAAAAAACGGAAGCACGCCCCCTACTGTGAAAGAAGAAACCTGCACAGCCAAAAGGACATTACCAACTCTAACTGTGAGTTATTTTATCACAAGCACATTCTCCATTCTGACATTATATGCTGGGACACTTTATTGTGTGGCCCCTTACTACAGTGCTCGTGGGGGCCCTAGCCCACTAGTCAGATTACAATGGAGCAGTGATTAATACATGATTGTTCTGTGTCCTATGGATTGGCTATCCCTTATCCATTATCCAGGGGGTTTTCATTTCCGTTATCATTATATACATTTATTGAACGTTACAATTTTTGTACTACATATTTTGAGGCTTTTTTTCAGAGCACCACACATTTTTTCCATTTTTCTATGAAAAGTGGAAAGGCCGGGGACACTTTAACTTTCACATGTTATAATGCCTGGCCCCTGGCTTATGGTGCCAGGTAGCTGCCAGGGGCTCACCGTTCCAGTGGTAACCTTTATTGTATAGCCTGGTTACCCCCTTTATCGTATAGCCTGGCACCCCCTTTGGAGGGAAGTATTATCAAAATGGGGGGGTCCCAGAGTTGAAATGAATGCGGTTCAGCTTGGGGAGACCCTCTGCTTCAATCCTGTTTTAAATTTTTTTTTTTTATAAAAAGCGTGTGACTTGCTCCTTCAGAATACTGATTTTCATGTTCGGTTAAAGCCTTAACAAGAAAAAAATGGGTGTATATAGCGCTAAAAAATCTTGTGCAGTGACAATAATGTTATAATGTGATAGTGCACACAATAAAATATAAATATATAATAATAAACTTAGGCTGCCAGGTGATACCAACTCCAAGACAGGTTGGAAAAACAAGACAAATAATAAACAATACAGACCGGCGCCAATTAGTCCAAGGTGATACTAATGTCCAGCACTGAAAGAGTCTCAGAATAGTAGATAGCTGCAGTAGTATCTTCACAGCTTGTCTTCAATGATTGGACTCCATATGTATGTGCATGGGAGAAAAAATAGACAAAGAAAACATATCATAGTGCAGTATGCAAACAACCAAACATGCAGGACAAACAGGACAAGACAAACACTACATAAAACAGGCTCACCCCCTGAAGAAGTGCGCATGCGCACGAAACGCGTTGGGCAGATTTGCATTTTGAGTGTGGCAGAGGACTGGTAGTGACTGCGGGAGCCTTGCAGCCAAGTGAAAGGAAATTCGGCGATTGCACCCGCCTCCTAGCAGCGGATTTCCGGATTGAGCTTGACAGACAGCACCAGGAGCTCCACGAGATCCGTCAAGCCGCGTGGTGTGACGTGCTTCTGGTCACGGAGAGAGAGAGATCCCTGGAGGTCTGAGGACTGAAAAAACGGAGCTGCTGCCGGTTACCATCTATCCTTACACCCCTGCTTATGTCCTGTGGCAGTACTGTAAGTAGGATTCCGGTTTTTACCCACCGGATCCCACGTGTGCTACCTCATCATTTTCATTTTAATTGTGTTAATAAATACTTTATTGTAGGATTAGTCAGCCTTGCCTGTTTTATGTAGTGTTTGTCTTGTCCTGTTTGTCCTGCATGTTTGGTTGTTTGCATACTGCACTATGATATGTTTTCTTTGTCTATTTTTTCTCCCATGCACATACATATGGAGTCCAATCATTGAAGACAAGCTGTGAAGATACTACTGCAGCTATCTACTATTCTGAGACTCTTTCAGTGCTGGACATTAGTATCACCTTGGACTAATTGGCGCCGGTCTGTATTGTTTATTATCGGTTAAAGCCTTACTTCACAAATGTAGTAAAGTGCTTTAAAACATTTTTTTGATTTCAACCTTCCCCAGCGATCGCATCTGTCTATCTAAACCTTGTGTCGCCCTGCTCCTTACTTCCCTTCTCCTTTCCCACTCAACCTGTCTTCACCAACCTACTAACACTTCTCTACCTCCTTTGATACCTAACCTACCAAGTCCTACTTCACGTCCCCCTTCACTCCACTTCCAGTCACCACTCCCACTATCTAACTTGCACATTTCTATAGCTTTCTGATTTCCTCACTTCTCCACATTTATTCTTCTTTCTTTCTAGCTCCCTACTTCCTCTCCTCCTTGCTCTCCCCTCTACCACTTCCTTACTACTTGCTGCATCCCTACCCCACTTTAAATTCAAGTCTACTTCCTTACTCCTTCTTATAGTATTGTCTCCTTAAATGTCTCCACTTCGGCTTATTTCCTCTCATCTACTTGCTTTTATCCTCTTACTAACTCCCTCTCTATCACTCACCCTGCCCTTACTCGCTTAATGGTTCTGCCGCTACGGCGCTATACTAATTCCCTTCCCGTATGTCTTTCTATTCTTCCCAGACTCAAAATTCAAAAAGCCCGCGTCGGGCCGGTGAGATGACTAATCCAGGCCTGCGCGGGTCATCCGGCGCATTCTGGACGCCTTGATGGGCTTACGGCTGTCCTTGGTCTTGCTGGTGACGTCATCTGGTCGCGCCGGTGGGAGCTGGTTCCGCGCCACCTCCAAGATGGCGCCGCTCCTTCCGGGGCACAGCTGTGATGCGTATCCGGGGGGCGGCCATTTTGGAAGACGTCTCTCACCAGTGCGGAGGTGCGTGCGCCCGCTCCTGTTTCCCGCTCACCGCTCTCTTCCTGCTCCTGCGGTTCACTGTGGATTCCTGCCTTCTAGAGCTGCTTCGCCATCTTGTGTCGGGGGCCGCCATCATCAGAAAGGTAGGCCGCAAATTTTCTCACCAGGGATTCAGTTTCAGCGCAGGTTGCTTGATCACTGGACATCTGTAGTTGGGGTGTCGGGGATCACCGCTCTTTCACTCGGGGGTGAGTTTCTTTATTTGGTGACAGCTTCACCGTGGCCGGGGACCAGACCTCAAGTAGGGGGACGAGAACTGGAGGAGAAGCAAAGAAACACAGGTTGCTGAGGCCATGACACCGAGGGATTAGCCTGATACACTACAGGGGTGAACAAAGCCGGGACAGACTCTGGTTATGCATAGTATATGTTAGGTTTTATTAATTCAAGCTCAGGAAGAGCGAGGCAGGAGTGGGGGGGAGTGACCTGCTTCAAAAATCCGCATGGGCCACGCACTAGGGGGGAGGAGGGTGGATCTCCTGGGCCCTAGTGAAGTCCTTTGGGACTGGACGCGGTGGGTGAATGAACTTCATCCCACGTTTCCTCCGGACGGTTGGAGAGGAGTCCAGCTTCCCAAAGGCGGTGATCTCGTCAAGGAGGCGACGTCGCCGAGACGACGAGAATTCTACTGTCTTTTGTCTTGTCTAGTGTTTGTTGTGTCCCCCCAGGTGTACCCTCTTGTGTGCTCCCCCTTGTGTATTGCTGTAGGTGGTGAAGTGAGGTATTGCAGTTCGAGAAGAAGAGGAGGTCGGGATTGTGGTCCAGGTGCATCAATCAAGAACAGATATCGGCAGCAAAGTCATCTCATACTTTTAAATGAGTAAGGAACTCAGGCTAGTATCACATAACATTAAGGGGTTTAACAGCCCGGTTAAACGCAGAATCGCCTTCCGAGATTATAAGCGTAAAGGGGCAGAAATTCTGTTTCTGCAAGAAACACACTTCTCTCAAGACAACTACCCCAAATTCCTGGATAAGGACTACCCGACACACTTTTTGTCTTCCGCGAAAGTCAAAAAAAAAGGGGTGGCCATACTAATTCATAAAAGAATACCGTTCGTACCCGATAGGACTTTCAAAGATAAAGAGGGCAGATTCCTCATAGTAAGAGGTGCAATCCAAGGGTTCCCAATTACTCTAGCAACAATATATGCCCCTAATGAGACGGCCCCCGTTTTTTTCTCTACCTTCTTTGGGAAACTCAACAAAGTGGCCAGAGGTAATATCATTGTCGCTGGAGACTTGAACAGGGCACTACGGGAGGACCTTGACAGATGTTCATCCACTAATATTACACACAGATCTGACATACTAACAATTAAAAAAGGGTTACGTGACTGCCAACTACTCGACATCTGGAGGGAACAACACCAGAGACTGAGAGAATACACCTTCTACTCACACCCACATGACACATATAGCAGGATAGATTACTTCCTTGTATCCAACAGAATGGTCCCTGGGGTCTCTCGCACCGAGATCCATGATATTTCATGGTCAGACCATGCATCTATAGAGCTGCGGTGCACACTAATCCCACTAGACAGACCTAGAGCGAACTGGAAACTAAACGAAATCTTGCTGAAAATCCCAGCCCTACAGGTGGAAATTGGGGAAAAGCTCACACAATACTTCGAGGAGAATGAGGGGAGTGTGGCTACGCACTCCAGACTGTGGGAGGCCCATAAGGCTACCCTCAGGGGGGTCATTATGAATCTGGCCGCTAAACGGAAAAGAGAACGGGAGGGAAAAATTTTGAAGCTAGAGGAACAGCTAGCAGAGCTTTCCTCCCTCCACAAAAAAATAAGAATGCCCACACGTTAACTCAAATACTAGCCACTAAAACTAGTCTTAACCTCCTCCTCTCCGCCCAGGCCGAGAAGGAATTGACCTGGTCCAAGCGGAAATTTTATGAAAAAGCTAACAAGCCTGACACACTACTTGCCAATAAGCTAAAAAAACAAGCTTCCAAACTATCACATTCACGCAATTCGAAACCAAGATGGGGACCTTACCTCCATCCCAGCGAACATAGCAGAGGAATTCAAAAAGTATTACGAAATATTATACAATGGAGATAAGGTAACCCATAATCCGAAAACAAAGGAGGATTTACGGACCTTCTTAATAGAGGCACATTTACCCATTTTGAAGAGATGCGAAAGGGAGGCACTCCAGTCGGACTTCACGATGGAGGAACTCTCTGGGGTCATCAAAGCACTAAAACCGGCTAAAGCCCCAGGGCCAGATGGCTTTTCGAACTTATATTACAATAAATATTTAAAAATTCTAGCCCCCCACATGTTAAAGTTATTCAATGAAATCTTAGCAGGGGCCTCATTCCCAGCACAAATGCTCCAAGCCTCAATATCGGTGATCCATAAACCCGGAAAGGACCCGGCAGACTGTAAGAGCTACCGGCCCATTTCACTGATTAACTTGGACCTCAAAATATACTCTAAACTTATAGCCAACAGGGTGGGTAGTGTTCTTCCCGGGTTAATTCACACGGATCAAGTAGGGTTTATCGGAGGTAGACAAGCGGCAGATAACACCAGGAGAATTATTGACCTAATTGATCTGGCCCAAAAAGAAAAAATTCACTCCATGGTGTTAAGTCTGGACGCTGAAAAAGCCTTCGATAGAATAGATTGGCCCTACCTATCGGAAACACTGAGAGCATTTGGCTTTGAGGGACGCCTCCTGCAGGCCATCCTGGCGTTGTATAAAAACCCAACAGCAAGAGTGAGATATCAAGGTTTCCCCTCAGAACAGTTTGAAATCAAAAGCGGAACACGTCAAGGATGCCCGCTGTCGCCACTACTGTTCGCCTTATGTATAGAGCCTTTGGCGGCACACATCAGAAATAACCCAGATATCTCTGGTATCCCTGTGGGAGACCAAATGCACAAAGCCGCTCTATATGCGGACGATGTCATTCTCACAATAGCCAAATCTCTCACATCTCTCCCAAATGTATTCAACATACTGGGCAAATTTAACCAAATTTCGGGATTTAAGATCAATCAGTCTAAATCAGAAGCCCTCAATATTAATCTACCAAAAGAAGTTGAAAAACTGATTGACCTCAATTTTCAGTTCAAATGGCAACCCTCCGCTATGAAATATTTAGGGGTTTATCTCACAAGGGAGTACAAAACTTTATATAAAGCAAATTTCCCCAAGATCATAAAGACGCTGGGGGAGGATCTCCGAACCTGGATGAAGGGGAGCATCTCATGGATTGGGAGGATACATAGCGTGAAAATGAATCTCCTCCCAAAGATGCTATATCTTTTCCAGAGTCTCCCTATCCCTTTGGTGCAGGCGGACATCCTCTCCCTCCAGTCAAAAATTATAAAATTTATTTGGAACGGGAAAAACCCAAGAATTGCTAAAGGAATATTAAAACGTCCCATTCATCCTGCGGAGGGTGAGCGGTGCCTTGCTTGCAGGCCTACTATAAAGCAGCCCAATTAGGGCAGATTTTCCAATGGCACACAGACCCAAGCCTACGGAGATGGGTTGAGTTGGAGAAGAGATGCTGTGCACCAATTGAAATCCGAAATTTAATCTGGCTACCCAGAGAAGGGGTACGCAAGATGAACAATCCGCTGCAGACCATGGTCAATTCATTATAAGTTTGGGAGGCCACGAAATTCAAATGTAATTTGACTACCAAAACATCATTAATGACACCAATAGTGGGCAACCCAGACTTCGCTCCGGACCTGAATAGCAAAAATTTCTTGATATGGACTCAGAAGGGCTTCTCCCGTCTAAAAGATCTGGAGGGCATAACGACCATACAAACATTTGACCAAATTAAATCCTCTAAGAATATCCCAAACAAATTTTTTAGGTACCTCCAGATCAGAGATTTCTACAATAAAACGCCAATTCGACCGGCGCGAACAAATTTTGAGCAGCTGTGTTCCAGAGATACGGACACAAGGGGACTCACATCTAGAATGTACAGGGAAGTGATCTGCCAGAAGTCGCCCATTGACAATAGACTGAGTTACATGAGACACTGGGAATCAGACCTAGGAGAGACTTTAGAGGACGACGAATGGGACAGAATTATACAGGCGGCGGCGAAAAGCTCAATCTGCACCACATTAAAGGAGAACGCATATAAAGTCCTTATGAGGTGGTATTACACTCCGACGCGCTTAGCGAAATTTGTAAAAGGCTACTCCCCTCTCTGCCCTAAACAGTGTGTGGAAGCAGCTGACCTCCGACATATGTTGTGGTCTTGCACTAAGGGGGCCCCTATTTGGGAACAAATCAGAGATTGGATTCAGCGGATTCTCGATTTGGAGATCCCCCTGGACCCGTGGCTGTTCCTATTGGGCATGCGGATCCAGGGTCTGTCAAATGCGTCGCATAAATTAATCGCGCATTTTGCTACAGCCACAAGATGTGAGATCGCAGCATTATGGAAACAGCAGGAGATACCAATTATCCCTAAGATCAAAAACAGAATTTGGCATGTCTGCCGGATGGAACAATTAACGAGTTTAGTTAATGACTCCGGCACAAATGTTCTAAAGGTCTGGGATCCATGGTTGACCCAGGTAGACATCCCAGGAGTGGACGCCACCTCAATCTTGCACTAATTAAACTAGGTGCGTTCTCCTTTAAGGGCAGATTAGACAACACGACTCAGCGACGCACAGTTAGCAGACCTTCATGTAGTCATAGAATAGGGAAAAACAAATAAAAGAAAGAAACCTCAGAAGAACCTGTCCCAGTTAAAACCCTTAGCTATTGCCTAAAAGGTTGAACAAGAGATATCTAAAAAACTGCACCAGAGCCTGGCAACCTACCACCTCCCTCCCACCCCTAACCTCTTTCCCTGTCCCCTTGTCAAGTTCGTCTGGTCTTGTTTGTAAAGTGTTAAGTGGATGTGTCTTCTAGGCGTCATTACATGTGTTTAACAAAACTGGAAATGTAATAATGGGCTGTGGAACATTGGCTGTATTTGTACTTTCCAATAAAAATTTAAAGTTGAAAAAAAACAAAAACATTTTTTTATATTGCATTGAGTAATGGAAACCCAGGACAGTGTTGGTGCTAGCTAGATATAAACACTCCAGACATGTACCAATCTTTAAACCCTTGGGTATTTAATGTTGGTACAGATAAGAAGCATGGCTTACTCCAACCCGTTTACCCTGTGGTCAAAATATTAGTACAGCTCAACCCCGTTATAGCGCAATCTGCTATAGCGCGAATCCGCTTTTAATGCTGTCTGAGCGTGGCTCCCGATTTAAAAACATCTCCAAGGTTTTATTTTTATATAATATTCAATGCATTATTGCTAACAGACACACGCTGATACACATATATACACACACCCCTACACCATGCGGGAATTGAACCCATGATCTTTCATATGCTGGTGCAATTCTCTAGCTGCTACACCAGTATTGGTGTGATGAATCTGACTCTATAAACAAACGTAACATCTACTGCACAGTGCAGTCCATGGGTGATCAGGGTTCAATTCCCGCATGTGTATTATATAAAATGTATTCACTGTTGGGCTGTCATTGATCAGAGAAGGGTCATGTGACCCTCCTGCGCTCAAAAGTCAGTCAAATTGAAAGCTTGGGAGAGCGTATGTAAGCACCTTGGAGCCTGATGAAGTGGAGAGAGCTGCAGATGCCGGGTAAGTCCTCGCAGAACCGTTCTTCCTGATTGCGCCGACCATTTCGCGATCCTGGTTATAACGTGCTCATTATGTGGACCAAGAGCACCGCGTTATAACGGGATTCAGCTGTATTAAGGGTTTCATATTTTTTTTTTTCATTTACAAACCTACTTTACATCCCTATCATTAAAAAATATATATATATATATATATACACACACACACACACACACACACACACACACACACACACACACACACACAGTTAGGTCCGGAAATAATTGGACACTGACAGAATTTTCATAATTTTGGCTCTGTACGCCACCACAATGGATTTGAAATGAAACAACTGAGATGCAATAGAAGTGTAGACTTTCAGCTTTAATTCAAGGGGTTGAACAAAAATATCGTATGAAACGTTTAGGAATTGCAACCATTTTCATACACAGTCCCCTTATTTCAGGGGCTCAAATGTAATTGGACAAATTAACACAATCATAAATAAAATGTTAATTTTTAATACTTTGTCGAGAATCCTTTGCAGGCAATGACTGAAGTCTGGAACGCATGGACATCACCAAACGCTGGGTTTCCTCCTTTGTGATGCTTTGCCAGGCCTTTACTGCAGCTGTCTTCAGTTGTTGTTTGTTCGTGAGTCTTTCTGCATTAAGTTTTGTCTTCAGCAAGTGAAATGCATGCTCGATCGGGTTGAGATCAGGTGATTGACTCGGCCATTGCAGAATATTTCACTTCTTTGCCTTAAAAACATCCTGGGTTTCTTTCGCAGTATGTTTTGGGTCATTGTCCATCTGTAAAGTGAAGCGCCGTCCAATCAACTTCACTGAATTTGGCTGAATCTGAGCAGACAATATATCCCTATACACTTCAGAATTCATCCGGCTGCTTCTGTCTTCGTTCACATCATCAAAAACCACTAGTGACCCAGTGCCATTGTAAACCATGCATGCCCATGCCATCACTGCCTCCACCGTGTTTTTCAGATGATGTGGTACACAGCAACTCTCTTTTTTAGATGTCCTCATTACACAGACTAATGGGGAGTTACATACTGATCTTTTTAGAAAGGATACATACAGAAATGCCATTTTAAGGGCAGATAACCATCATCCTCCTTCTCTTATTGATGCATTACCTTTTTCACAGAAAGTCCGGGTCTGCAAAATCACGAGCAGGAAGGATAATATTGAACCAGCTATTGGAGAACTACGTAGTAGATTCCTGGCTAGGGGATATCCTCCTGCTGTGTTAGACCGGGCACTGGATAAAGAGGTAAGTGCTACCAAAAATAAGAAGGAGGACAGGCTTGTATTTACCACTACGTACAGTCATAAGCGAAGCAGAGGAAAAGACCTCCCAGCCCGACGCTACAAGCCTGGTAGACAGCGTGTATCACGCGCAGGCTGTATTAACCCCCAGCACATCGGAGACCAACCATGTAGGAATAAGCACTGTAGCTGTGATGAATCCTTGATCACATTGAACGGGAAAACACTGGACACGATGGGCCCTTGGTCCCTCTAAGGATTCATTTTGCTGGGGGTTAATACAGCATGCGCGTGATACACGCTATCTACCAGGATTGTAACATTGGGCTGGGAGGTCTTTTCCTCTGCTTCGCATATTGCTGGTTTGGCCACGGCTGCTCAGCCTGGAATTAAGACTTTCATTATTGACATTATAAGAAGAGGCTTATACCCCGTGAATATGTATGTAATCACTTAATTGGTGATTTGAGAACTGGAGTGCTATCGTTATTTTTTTTTCTAACCATTTATTTATTTATTTTTTGTGGCATCTATTTATTCACATTTTTTCTTTCTGTGGAACATTTTTTTTTATTTCTCTGGAGTGAGTATTCGTGCTATTCCTATCCTGTGTGTTTTTTATTATGGAAGATTATGTAGAAGTGGAGGATGAGGAAGGGGTTACTGATACCTATGCCTTTAACTGTGGAGACACTCACCGTCAGAGGAGGGCAGAGTCAGTTTTTGATGAAGGTGCTAATTTCATCTGTGAAGAGCCTGCTGACTTAATTACCCACTTCCTTACATTGGAAAAACTGTTATCACAGGACATTAGGTATTGGTGGGACATTACCACTCTTGAGAACTATGCTAGAGTTAAAAGGATTCCGTGAGGCTTACGCTTGAAAAAGGTACCGTCCTTTGGCTTTATTAATAAAGATTTTGAGAATGACTGGAAAGCCATATTAGATCATTGCTCATTTAAGCTAATCAAATTGATCATTAAGTATAAGCTAAATTAAAAAAAAGAAAGTGAGAGCCAATGTGAAAGTCCTACAGGATAAATTGAAAGGTTGCAGAAAAATGGAGAATTTTATTAAATATGACCAAACACTTTTAAGCAACGTGGGTGCTATGGAAAAGTCTCTAATGATTAAGAAACAACAAAAGTTTGATAGGGACAAGATAGACTATGAGAAGCAGCAAGTTTATATATGGCAACGCTACACTACAAACGCACAAAAGCCACAACCAAAATCTGGTTCTAAATATCAGAATAATAAAAAACAAGGTGACTCCAAGAACCCGAATAAATCCATCCTAAAACGCCATGGAAACGCTTCCAGTTTTGAGTCAGATGGTTCTGACTATGAGAGTCGTTCACTAGGCGTTTCCTTTTGTGATGATGATGATAATTGGCGAGTTAGATCTACCTCCCCTGAAACCGACTCTTCACAAAAATCTGTTATGATGCCCTCTCGGAAAGAAGATAAACCTTCATACTCCTTGTTTCAAAAGGAGTCAAAAAACGAAAGAGGACAAGGAGATCATCAAAGAAGAGAAGGGGGAGGGGGATCCGGGGGATCGAGCAAAAGAAAGAAATATGCATAGGAGAAGTTGTGGATAATGTTATCAACATTTCACATAAGACTCTTACAGATGACCAGATTGCGGTTCTAAATAGAGGTTTAAATTTTGCCCCATACCAAGATTTTAATTTATTCAATACCATCATTGATCTCCAAAAATTAATTCGCAAATTGTCTCTTAAAAAATATTTTAATAGAAAAAAGGGACAACAGAGGTTCCACTATATTCCACTGATAGAGGTCTAGCTGAGAATGTTGATGGTATTGATGTTTCAATGGAGAATTTGGATTTGCATTCATTTCGTGAACAATGTGCTTTATCAGATCTTAGAGATCTTTATGATGAACAAAATCAGGATTTGGAGCCTGAGATCCCTTCCTCATTCAGCTTCTTTGGGCAATTACACTTAGGTCTTAAGAAGAAATCAACCTTTTGCCCTCATATTTTTAACAATCATAATATTAAGACCTTTGAGAAGCTGGTTGAGAGGGATCTCAGGTTATTGGCTAGGGGTATTGTACCCCGGGGGGTTCCCTCTTTAAATAAAACGAATCTGTCAGATATTGACTTCCAGGAGATGATTGCCCTCAGGGAAGATAGGTCTATTACAATCAAAAAGGCTGATAAGGGAGGGGCCATTGTGGTGCCCTCTTCTTCAGATTATCAGGCAGAGGCACTTAGATTACTTGAGGATGTTGAATCTTATACAAAATTGACATGATCCCACATGTGAGTTTTTACACCTTTTGAAAGAGATTCTTGAAGAAGGAAAGGCCCTATTTGTACTTAACACAAAGGAATATGAGTTTCTCTACAATGCCTCACCTATTGTGCCCATCTTCCACCATCTCCCAAAGATCCATAAGTCACTTGTCCGCCCTCCTGGGCGGCCCATTGTGGCCAGTATTGGATCTTTGGGAGATGGGTTATCACGCTACAGTACATTGATGGTTTTTTACAGCCACTGGTAAAAAATCTGCCTTCTTTTCTGAGAGATTCTATGGATCTTTTATCCGCTATAAAAAATGTTATGATAGAAAAAATTAAACTAAACATATACTAAGCGCTTAACCTATTAGCCTAACTTAACAATACACGATAATGATGGATAAGTGCTCTAAATGTTGGAATTCCCTTACAAAGATACAACAATAAACTAGTGAATTCTACAGACTAATATAACAAACTGAGAAGACGGCTGCCTAAGGATTGAAAAACCACAAACCTATCCACAAGGTAAGTACAACAATAGCTTAAAAACAAAAATAAAACAAACAATGAAAGAAAACAGAAATAGTCCTTGGCGCACTATCTGGTATATAAACCTGCAGAAAAATGAAGTCCAAAGATCTTGGTAGTGAGGATTGTTGGTCCGGAATCCAATCGTACTCAAAGTCCTCTGAGGTGGTGGAATCAGATTTGTGCGAATGATGCTTTAATGCATGCCAGACCAATATGATTGGGTTCAAAGCAGGATCTTAATGAATGTTGCAGATGTGTTTTGGGGTCAATGTCTTGGAAGGACTGGTGACCACTCCAGATGTGAAGTATTCAGAAATGTTACGTTCTTCCCTCTGAGCAATAATGACCTTCTGTATGTAGACTCTCTAATATGAGGAAAAAGCCTTAATGGACTGGTCATGCACAGCTGCATCTAAAGACTTAGTAAACAATTATTTGGAAGTCTGACTCCTCCTCCCTGTCAGACTTCCAAATAATTGTTTACTAAGTCTTTAGATGCAGCTGTGCATGACCAGTCCATTAAGGCTTTTTCCTCATATTAGAGAGTCTACATACAGAAGGTCATTATTGCTCAGAGGGAAGAACGTAACATTTCTGAATACTTCACATCTGGAGTGGTCACCAGTCCTTCCAAGACATTGACCCCAAAACACATCTGCAACATTCATTAAGATCCAGCTTTGAACCCAATCATATTGGTCTGGCATGCATTAAAGCATCATTCGCACAAATCTGATTCCACCACCTCAGAGGACTTTGAGTACGATTGGATTCCGGACCAACAATCCTCACTACCAAGATCTTTGGACTTCATTTTTCTGTCAGGTTTATATACCAGATAGTGCGCCAAGGACTATTTCTGTTTTCTTTCGTTATTTATTTTATTTTTGTTTTTAAGATATAAAAAATGTTAGTTGGAAAAAGACTTTTAGATGGGTGACATTGGACGTGATGTCACTTTACTCAATCATAGATCACGAGCAAGGGATTCGAGCAGTGGAATTTTTTCTTGATGCTTCTACATTGTCCATTTCATTACGTGCCTTTCTTTTGGATTCTATTATGTTTCTGCTCACCCATAATTATTTTTCTTTTGATGCACAATTTTATCTTCAGACACGGGGTACTGCTATGGGGATGTCATTTGCCCCCTCTTATGCTAATTTGTTTGTGGGTCTTTGGGAATCCACACACATTTTCGGTGCTGATAATTCTTTTCGTCATCAGATTATTTTCTATAAACGGTATATTGACGATTTGATTATGATTTGGGATGGGGATTTATTATCACTGCATGCCTTTATTCATACACTTAATACTAATTCTTTAAATCTTAAATTTACTTATGAAGAACACATGAATCACATCAATTATTTAGACATTACTTTATTTATTGACACGACAGGCACTATTCAAACGGACATTTTTAGAAAGCCTCATTCACGTAATACTTTATTGGAAGCAGACAGCAGTCATTCTAAATCATTCATTCGAAGTATACCCAAGGCTGAATTCCTTCGACTAAGACGGCTTTGTTCAAATGACGATTTATTTGAGCATCAAGCAGAGGAATTAAAAACTCGATTTGCTCAAAGAAAATATAATCACACTGATATTGAAGCAGCATATCTGTGTGTCAAATCTACAAACAGGATCGATTTGTTATCGAACTCGTCTGTGAAGTTCAAGAAGAAACATGAATTGGATCGAGTGACGTCTGCTCTATTTGTCACCCAGTTTAGTCGCCAGGCTGAACAGATTCGTTCTATCATTTATAAACATTGGGGGACCCTCACTCTTGATAAGGACCTACACAGTTCAGTTAACCAGGGTCCAGCCATTACTTTTAGGAAATCCAAATCCTTATCTGACTATCTTTCTCCAAGATTGTTTGACTCTAAGAAGTCTAACAAATCTGTTTAAAATAAAAGGTTTTTTTAAATGTGGAAAATGTTGCGTTTGCTGCTATGCGAAACCAATTAAGTCTATTAAGACTATTTATTCTAAAAAGAACTATAGGATCCCATCCTTTATTAATTGTGACTCACAATTTGTCATATACTTTCTTACCTGTGGCTGTGGCCAAGGGTACGTGGGCTGCACTATATGCCCTGTTAAAAACAGAATCATGGAGCATATACGTTCCATTAAAAGAAAAGATTTCATGTTACCAGTTTCAAAACATTTTACTGACTGTCCTTCAGGAGGTCTATCAAATGTTCATTTTTCTGCTGTAGAACTGGTGCCCATGCCCATGAGAGGGGGTGATAGATTAAAGCTCCTCAACCAGCGGGAGATGTTTTGGATCCATTCTTTGGATACATTATCCCCTGCAGGAATTAATACAGAATGGGATCTAGAAAAGGTGAAGGGAAACACAAAATGGATGTGCCCCCTAAAAGAATTCACTTAAATGCACACCATAACAGTGTAAAAATTAACTTTTAATAAATTTACTTAAAACATATATTACCAAAGTAATGTGTAATGTGAATTAAAAATATATTAAATCAACGCTATCAGGCAACCTTGTCGTCAGTTATAAGTTCATACTATCCCATTTAACCACTTAATAATGGTGGGATATGGAGGACACAGATTGCTAGGAGTCAGGGTGTTAACCCCTCTGGAGCAACGGTGAGACCCAATAATGGAAGTGTATAGATGTACACAAGTGAGTGGCCAATGGGTTAAATGTCCAGCTACCTTGCTAGATCAGCCAGCACTGCGCACTATAATGGAGACTTTAGTGTGTTAAAATAAGAGTGCTAGAGTGATAAAGCTGGCAAATGCAGTGATAATGGTAGTACATACACTGCTTGTCCGGGATGGGAAGGGAGCGAAGATAGCAGGGATACACCATGAAAAATAAAAAATAAATGCATACAATAGTGTAATAAGTTCTTTTCAATCTGGATAAAACATGTATGTCTTGGCTCTATAGCAATGCCTACTTACAGTAGGTCAAAAGGTAAAAAGCATTGATCTACACAGCAGGTAGAAAGGTGTCAGGATCTTCAGGAACAACAGCCCAGGTTTACAGCATAAGAAATCAGCACCTCAGCTCAGACGTCAGTAGATGTGAGTGGATCAGAGACATGCAAAAGAAAGGCAGACCATAGTGTCGATCGTGCATAAAATTTATATAAACAAACAACAAATTTTAGGAATTGTACTCACATTGTGTACATAATCATAGTTCACATAAGGCTTTACTTGAGGCAAATGGAGTGCTGGTTCAGTGTGGAGCAGCTCACCGGGGATCTTCTCCTTAGACTCACAACAGACCGGGTGGGAGATGGCGTCTGACGTCACATCCGCTGTTGGGGTGACGGCATCCGGTCTTGGAGGCAAACGGTGGGGGAACTCAGCAACTCTGAAGCCTTCAGTAGAAAGAGCAGCTGCAGCAATGAAAGTGGCTCTACGCGTTTCGTCGTACTAGACAACTTCCTCAGGAGCATTCATTGAGGAGAAGATCCCCGGTGAGCTGCTCCACACTGAACCAGCACTCCATTTGCCTCAAGTAAAGCCTTATGTGAACTATGATTATGTACACAATGTGAGTACAATTCCTAAAATTTGTTGTTTGTTTATATAAATTTTATGCACGATCGACACTATGGTCTGCCTTTCTTTTGCATGTCTCTGATCCACTCACATCTACTGACGTCTGAGCTGAGGTGCTGATTTCTTATGCTGTAAACCTGGGCTGTTGTTCCTGAAGATCCTGACACCTTTCTACCTGCTGTGTAGATCAATGCTTTTTACCTTTTGACCTGCTGTAAGTAGGCATTGCTATAGAGCCAAGACATACATGTTTTATCCAGATTGAAAAGAACTTATTACACTATTGTATGCATTTATTTTTTATTTTTCATGGTGTATCCCTGCTATCTTCGCTCCCTTCCCATCCCGGACAAGCTACTATTGAAAGGAATCTGTACACATTCCTGGAAGGTTGAGAATTTGATCAGTGATCACCTTGACACATTTTATTTTGAATTTTAATTTTGTGCACTATTTTATCACAGATTGGGTGTGGTTAGCGCCGGTAACAAATCACTTTAAGTTCACTTAGTACATACACTGCAGCATAGACCTGCCAGACACGGCAGTGCTGTGCAAGGAAAGCAGGCACACTCACTATAAAATTAAAGGATTAAATAAATAACTAACTAATGGGATCAACACAGTTAGAGCCAGGAGACTGCTGACACTACATTAAAACAGCTCCAAGTAGGAGACTGACAACATTGCGCGTCCAACGCGCGTTTCCCTCCAGCAAAGGAGCTTCTTCAGGGACAAATTTTAAATCTAAAACATTTTTCATGAACATTTTGTATGAGTATTCTTGCTATGCTTCCGTCTCACGATGATAATAATGATTGTCTGTTTATTAAGTTATTTATTATTGTCATTTTTTTCTGCTTTCTAGTGATCAAATAAGATATATATTTATTAATGAATTCAATTGTCCTACATTTTCTTTTGGCATCTATTCTTCTTTATTATTTATTATTTGTTTTCCTTTTTCTAACTATATATTTACTTTTTTCTAGAATAATATTGTGTTTTACATATGTCCTTTAAACCATATCTATTGTGTCTAGGCATTTGATGATATACCATTCATATGCCATCTTATGATATTAAAATTAACAAATCAATGGGTTAAATATACATTGAATATTCACTATAGATTTGGACATGTGTATGTTTATGTTTCCACAGTTGATATATATGTGTTATTGATATTTCTTTTGTATGTGATTGGTCTTTTTTATTAATTTTTTACCTGTTTATTCCCTCTATGTGGATCTCTTCCCTCTGAGCATTACGCCCCTTTCCTGTGTTTCATTTCACAGGGAATTTGTGTCCTGGGGGTTTGTGTTTACCTGGACACAGGTGGGCGGTGCTTTTGAGGGTGTAAACCATATAAGAGTTTGATTAAGACCAGTGAAACTACTCTTTGATAAAGCGCACCATGCGAGAGGTTTCTCTTTTTAATTAGTTATGTCCCAATAAATAATTTGTTATTTTTTCTATTAGCCTCCAGTTCTCGTTTTTTCATAGTTGTGATCCAAGTCTTTTCCTTCCTGCTTACTACGTACAGTCAAGCTGGTGGTTTTATTAAATCTACCAGTCTTAAACACTGGCATATTCTGCAAAATGATGATATATTATCTGAAAGTTGCTGTGTACCACCAATGGTGGCATTCAAAAGAGGGAGGAATCTGGCGGATAGCCTGATACATGCAGATAATGAGGGTAACTACAGAACTCCTCATTTTCTGGAGGGTGGCAGACCGGGTAACTTTAGATGCATGAGCTGCTCGGTCTGTAACAGTCTGACTACCGGTAGTCAATTCAGTCACCCCCCAAAGCGGGAGAATCATAAAAATTAAAAATAGACGCCCCACAGCGTGTGCTCCGCTGCTACAGAGACTGGAACAGTGAAAGACATTATTGCTTGGCACGGCGAATTGGCTGTACTGCTGTTCAGCTGAACTGGAGACCTCCTAAGTACTACCTTGAGGCTGAGGGCTGTACTAACAGCTAACCGATTGGAAGACCACCCAGGCCCTACCCCCGAGGCTGAGGGATTGAGAAGGAGAGAGCCACGACATCTCTATTGGCGTCCGTTGGTGCTTGGGTAACATTAACCCTGAAATGATTGTTTTTTCTATCTAAATGTACGCTTAATACTCACCTTTATTTTGTGGTTACTAATATAATTTTTAATGCACTATGAGCGTTGTGCGCTGTGTTTTTTTGTATTTCTGTTTGCTATTAGAGGGTATTTGAGCCATCCCTGGTGCCACAGCTGCAGACGTTCCATATACTCTACGTGTTTAAAGGTCACCTCTTTTTGTACATCACTATATCACCTCACTTTTATTGATTGTAGTAGCGCACTATATCTTTTCACATTTTCTTACTCCAGATAGGGAGACTTTCTTATTGAGACGTGAAGCATTCTGGATACATGCTTTAAATACCAGCAACAGTATGGGTCTTAATGAGCAACAGAATTTAAAATGCTTCCTTAATAGAAGGTAATTTTTTGTCTTTCTACAGGCATATTTGATCTTGCACCATCCATGGACTCTGCACTTACCTATTGGGAAAATTATCCTTTTTGTGTGTTTTTTTTCCCTTCCCTCCCTCCCCCTTCTCCCCCCCCCCCCCTGGCTGTGTGTACCCATTTCTGACTAGGTATACACACTAGTATATTCTAAATACTGATGTACTGCATATTCTTATGTGGCATTTCACGGTAACTTTGCAGGATTATACTGATGTCATCAGCAGTATACAGTCACATGTTTTTAATAGTATATTGCTGTATTAGTTTTGTGCACATATGCTTTATGAATATTTTGGTGTGTGGTTTATTTACACTTTCAGGGTGATTTATAGGAGTGTGTCACTCCTCCCTGCTCTGACACTGATCCCATGGCGACGGATACATCTTTGTCCAGCCCTGTGAGTACAGTCTTGATTGGTGCACACCCCCCCCTTCCCCCCGACGGGCGGGTCACGCTGACGTCATCATGGGGGAGTGTTCAGTCTGGGGAGAGGTGTGGCTGTGGCTGCATTCCTCCAAGACAGCTCTATGCTGTATTGCCAGGGATTTAGACCTAGACGTCTGACGTCACTAGGGGGCGCCATATGGTAGCTCTGACATCACTAGGGGGCGCCATATGGTAGCTCTGACGTCACTAGGGGGCGTCAACATCCTGGTTATGTGGCAGAGCGGGGAGAGTATCAGGGGGGTGGTATATATTGTGACTGTTTTCTTGTGTTTGGTAGCCTTCACCTTGAGAAAGGCAGTATTAGACTGCCGAAACGTTGGACTTTATGGCATATTAAACCTCCTTTGAGTAAGACCGTGTGCCTGCTTCTTCTTCTTTGTCCGGCTACAGGAAGGGTCAGGAGACAGGGAGGACAGAGGCAGGAGAAACCCATCTGACTCCGGCCTTGCCTGTCCCTACGAATACAAACATACAACCCCTCACTGAATAACATAGCCCTAATCCCATGTAATAATCCTGGGTGTAAACAAAATAATGGTTTTATGAATATTGTAATGGTTTATTAGGGACCTAGGAGGTGGCTAGTGGTGCTGTTATGTGTATTTTTGTTTATTGTGGGTAGTGGGGGTGGATGAACGGGGTATTGGCCCCAAGGATGGGTGTTTAGGCCTACCGGGTGGGGGGGGGGGTAGCGGGAGGGGTTAACCCCTTCATTACCTTAGCGGTATTAACCACGAAGTTAAAGAAGAGGTTAAGTCATCCTGCAACCCCCTGGCAAGGCCTAAACACCCACCCAGGGCCAAATACCACCTTCACCCACCCCCGCTACCCACAATAAGCCTGGCACGGGTGTATAACCCCTTCATTGCCTTGGCGGTAATGAAGTTGCCTGTAAATGCATTTTTTATGCATCGGATTCATGCCGGGGGTCTCTGGTGCTGATATTAATGGATATCAGCTCTGGGACACATGCATGTTATTTTCATCGCAGCTTCACCCCACCTTCTTGCCAACTTTTGTGGCGGGACAATTTGGAGAAGAAACAGCAATTTTAAAGTGGCGATCAGCCGCAATAAGCTGATCAGGGCTTATAGAATTGAGCGTGTTTGAAAAACTGGCGATCAGTGCTGAAAAGTGGCTTATCACCGCGCGTCTGCCGATTTTATTTATTTATTTATTTTCCGGCAAAAAAACCCCGGTTATTTTTGCTCTAATCGCCAGCTTCTCTGGGCTTTCTGAATCGCTGTAGGCTTTTTTGGCTATAAACTGGTGATAAGTGGCTTATCGCTGCTTACTGCATGAGGGCCTTAGGGAGGATTTGTTCCTGTAAAGTACACCTAGTTTGGCATAGGATTTGGATGTCAGGGTATCAATGTGCATCCCAAATGTTAAATGGGAGTTGAACTATATGCCCAGATATTTCAAACAAGTAACAGGGGCTAGGATGGTATTAGAGCTGGTTTTTATCTGAAGCTCTGTCATTGGCAGCTTTAGCAATTTAGCTCTGGTCCCAAATACCATTGTTACAGTCTTGTCAGTGTTTAAAATCAGTTTGTTTTGGGAAATCCAGTTTCAAGTCTCAAAAAATCAGATTGAAGTATGTGTTCAAGGTCAGAGAGGCGAGGGCTGCGTGCATATAGGATCAGATCCAAGGCCTCTCACAATAACCTGTTAGGAATATTATTTTCTCATCTATCCGACATAAGTATAAAATATACTCTACCAAGACCCCTAATACAGAGTTACCCACCTTATACGGGAGCAGCTGCCAGACGAGTACAGTAAATGTATCTTATTTCTTTTACCACTGGAGGGCAGCGTGGAGTTGCAAGGAGTGGCGCCCGTAAGGACGACGTGCCAGTTAGGCGGAAGGAGACGCGCACACACTTTTATGTGAAACGGATATTTTTGGGGAGGGATTTAGTAGTCTGAGTGAGAAAATTGATATTTTGTCACAATGGAAAAATGGAAAAATTAACCATTTAAATATGCACAGATTTTATCCCACGTTTGGAAATTAGGGATGTTGCCTAAAAGTCTGAGAATGCATTAAGTGCCACCCACGGGCTTTAATGAAGCAGCATTTGTGGGATAAAGGGAACAGCATCCTGTATAAAGGTATTTTGGGCTCGATATAAATAATTGAAGCCAAAAACTAATATTAAGTAAATTGAGAATGGAAAAATATTCAGCACAAACGTACAGAATGTGATATTCTGAGAGATCTTACAGATGTTATCAAATCCCACAATGAATATATAGAAAATGTCTGTATAGAACGAGTCAAACAAGAATATGCCAATAAAACGTTTAATTGGGAGATACAGGGGCCACAATTCAGGTCAGTTAGCTGGAAGAAGGGAAGCCGGTCAGCCAGAAGAGCAGGTCCTCCGGTCAGCCAGAAGAGCAGGTCAGCCGGTCAGCTCTGAGATCAGCATTACTTATATCCCCTAAACGTTGTCCCCTGCATGTAATGCGCAGAACAGCCTGCACTGCATATACTGTACATGAGATACTTAACCCTTTCTTTTCGCTCGACTCTAATCTGAATGATTTGCTAATTGGTTTGTAATTAGAGAGATATTTGTAGCAGAATCCCATGTATGTTTTTTTTACCTTTTTAGATACCGTTTTGTGTAATAAAAGATATGAGATCAGAGGGGCTTCCTGTTTGCACTCGTGTTTTGGCAGAAGTGTATATGTGACCCTATAAATCTCCCTCACACCCGGCTTGGCAGCGTGACACTAGTGCAATGACCTGGGGAAGAATCACTGAGCTGTTAGCAATAGATACAACGGATAGAAAAGACACTACACATAGGTTGGATTAAAGAGAGTATTTTATTGAAATAATGAATCTCTTTGCTGGTAGGGGCCTGCAGCACATTGCAGAGCAATATAGTAACACGCAGAGCAATGCACTGCAGGCCCCTCCGGCAGCAAAGGAGTGAAGACCAATGCAGGGTGTATAAAGATCTCACTGATAATTCATGCACAAAGGGCAATTTGTTGCTGTGATCCAGAGGAAGGCGAAACATAACCCCTGCTGTGCAATGGGGGAAAAAAATTCCTTCCTGACCCCATTAAATGGCGATCGGAGGGTCCCTGGATCACTGCGCAGTGAGATCAGATGGAGCAGCACAGATCAGCGTTGTTATACACAGGGGCACACTCAGGATATAGAGATGTGGGTGATGGGGCCCTTGTGCCCCTGTGTATAACTCACCTGCTCCCCCATCCCCCTGCATATCTATCCCATTCACCCCTTTTCCTCCCGCATACCTCGCAGGGCCGGCCGGCCATTAGGCGGTCGCCTAGCGCGCAAAGGTCCTAGGGGCGCATTAATAATCATTATTATTTTTTTTCTTATTATTTCTAATTTATTTATCTTTTTTTTAAATTATTATTCTTTTTTTTTATCCAGTATTTTGGCGCCCTTTTGTTTTTATTTTGCGTCGCGCTGGGGTGCGGTCGCACCCCCTGCAGTCCCGATAGCTACGCCACTGTTTATTTTATTATTTTATTTATCTTGTTATTTTTTATACAACTGGGGCACAAATTTTAAGTTTCGCCTCGGGCTCATGAAACCCGTGCTCCGGCCCTGCTCCTTGTTCTCTCTCACCCTCTCACGCCCAATATCCCTATCTCCCTCTAGTACCTGCCCCTCCCGCAGCCTTCCTGATCTTATCTGCCTCTCCTGCGGTCAAACCAACTTCTCAGGGCCCCTAGAATACCCCTGTATCTACGCCCTGGCTCCTCTGCTACCTGCTCCCGGCTTCTTCTCCGCCTAAAAAAGGTGAAGCAGCAGATCTGTCCGCACCTCTCGTATTCTCCTACCTGCTCCTGGGGTCTTCTCCTCCGCCTAAAAAAGGTGAAGCAGCAGATCCGGCCACACCTGTCGTATGCTCCTTGGTCATCGTACACCACGTCTGCCTCCTCGGCCGCCTTGTAGCCCACCTCATTGTTCCACTTGACGCCCGCTTTTTCGTATGCCTCGTCGTCCGCCTCGTAGCCCGCCTCGTCGTCTGGTGGCACAAAGGGCACCACCTTCGTGCGTGTCCTGACCTGCAGGAGACATGAAGTGTTTGTAACCAGGGACAGTGATACTCTGTATCGCAAGAGCTCCTGTGCCACTTATACCCCCTCTGCAATACCACGTTATACCGCCCTCCACAGGGCAAATACCCTTTATACCCACCTCCCCAGGCCCAGTACCCAGTTATACAACCCTCCCAAGGCCCAGTACCCTGTTATACACCCCTCCCAAGGCCCAGTACCCTGTTATACGCCCCTCCCCAGGCCCAGTACCCTGTTATACACCCCTCCCCAGGCCCAGTACCCTGTTATACACCCCTCCCAAGGCCCAGTACCCTGTTATACACCCCTCCCCAGGCCCAGTACCTGTTATACCCACCTCACCAGGCCCAGTACCCGTTATACCCACCTCACCAGGCCCAGTACCCATTATGTACCCCTCCCCAGAAGGTCATGTTTCTATTTATCAAAAATACATTGAGTAACCTCTGGTTTTCAGGCATGTCCTAGGGGAGTTATCACAGAGACACAGAAACGTCGCTGAGTTTGGTGAGTAACTCCCTTAACCTCTCAGCAGTTGAATTCCCCATTAGGCGCTTAACACGTTAAAAACAAGCGTTGCTATTTCTCTGCATGAAGTTGCAGGTAATTGGAAGAGTTACACAGTGACGGCTATTTCATCACTCACCTTCTTCTCCCGAAACGGTCTTTTCTGTCTTATTTCCGGCTTCACATCGGATATCCATATCCATTCTTGGCCTCTGATCTGTATGCAAGACAATGCTTTAAGACAGGGTTGCGCAACCTTTTTCCCTGCTCCCCCCTCCCCCCTCCCCACCTTGTCTCCGACGTTCTGATGTAACGACGTCATGTGATATCACGTTGCTATGGCAATGCCACATCATGTGACGCCACGTTGCTGTCGCCAGAAGCCGCCGGAGACAAGGAAAGGGAACTTACAGAGGACTTGCGCGCGATTTCCGGCATTTAATTTAAATGCTGTGGGGAAGAGCGAGGGGCCACTGTAAGCGCCGAGCCCCTCCTCCCAAGAAAATGTCGCGCCCCTCGATTTGCACACCCCTGCTTTAAGAGATATTCTGGGACCCTCCAACGGACCCTTCCTCATACTCATATTGACTGACCTTGCAGTGCTCTGCCCTGACTTGCACTGACCTGCTATGATGCCTCTCAAAATACCATGCTAACTCATTCTGAACATACATGTGTCCTTTCTACATGTTACTCAGCTTGTATGGGCCACAGACAGCTTTCCCGGGGTCCAGGACTAGTTTCCACCGGGGACCCTCACCCATGGGTCGGCGACCTTGCGAGAACCCCCCCCCCCAACCTGTTTTCTCTTGCACTGCCATAGACTACAACATTTCGGCCTGCTGGTCTTTTTCAGGTAAAGTGGCTAAACCCACTAAATCCAGCAAAGAAAGGCCAGCAGCCAAAACATTGTAGTCTGTGGCACAATAAATTATCTTTTTTTATTCAAATCTGTGTGCCCTTTTCCATCAATCTTATTGTATACATTGGACGAAATGCCGGTCTTCCCTGAGACTAAGGGGCACTGGTAAAAGTATCACTAATTGTTTTTTTTGGTATGCAGCAAATCCCCATCATTTTTGCGTTCTCTTGCTCTGCCCCAATCTGACACACCACCTTGCTCTCTCACCCCCCTCTTACACTCCCCCATCACCGTTCCCTTCCCCAAAGGTTGTCCTTTAATCAGATCTTACCCAAATTGTCTCCATCTCCCTTGGAAATGTTCTGTCTTTAAGCTGTGTGGCTCCTCTTGATCCGAACTTTCTTAGCTGACCCCTTTAGGTTTCGGCTCCGAGGGTCTAAAAAATAAGCGACTCCGAAAAGATGTGAAATATGCACAAGGGTCCTAAAATATTTATCTAATGGGGCTCTGAGGGGGAGACTTAAATACTAGTTAATATAATCTATTTAACTAACAAATATGATCTATTAAACTAAGAAATATAATGTATCAAACTAAATAAATATCTATTAAACTAATAAATAGAATCTATTGTACTAAGAAATATAATCTATTCAACTAAATAAATATAATCTATTTAAAAACAATACAATAAAAAGCTGGAGAAATGATACGTTAACCAAGCCACAAATGTGATGCCAATGAGCGTTGAACTCCTTGCAGATCCACCGTCAGCTGGTTGTGGCAGAAAGTGGTGACATGCGGTAGAACAGAGTGGTTGAGCTGTAACCACGGCAGTCAGGTCAGAAATCAACACAATATTTTTTGAAATTTAGAATGAGAATGTTCAATATGTCACATTCTGGGCTCAGACCCTGAGCCCTGTCACATGTTAGCAGCTTGTGATAATAGAAGTTATCCATATACTGGGATGTGATAAGAGACATGAAGGTCATTTTATACTGGGTCCCATAACCTGCTTTATATGAAGTATCATTTTACACTAATTAGTAGAGATGCTACATTTTGAAAAATAGCGCTTTTGGCGACATTGTTCATTTTCTCTACAAATGATAAATGAAAAAGTTGGATAAAACGTTATATGTGTGTGTGCGCGTGCAATATATATATATATATACACATATACATACATACACATATATATATATAAACATACTATATCATACTATATGTATATATATTGTCTGTTTTATACACACATACACGTGTGTGTATATGTATGTGTGTGTGTGTGTGTATATATGTGTGTGCGTGTGTATATATATGGTATAACCCAGAGGTGCGCAAAGTGGAGGGCGGGAGATTTTTCGGGGGGGGGGGGGAGGCGCACGGGCGGTTGCAGAGGCCCCGCGCACTTCCTCGAGGCATTAAAATTAAATGCCGGGGGATCGCGTGAGGCCTCTGCAATGCTATTACTTACCTTGACTCTGCCGGCGTCACTCGTGTCCATGGCAACGCGGTGTTAAATTACGCCGCGGGGTCATGTGACGTCACCCTCGTCAAATGCCGCTGCCGGTCACGTGACGCCGCATCAAGGTAAAGGAGGGGGTGGGGGCGCGAGCTCCCCTGGTATAACCAATAAATAATATAGCTGATATAGCAATTTGGTTGTGGCTAGAGAAAGATTATAGTGGCAGTGAGAATTAGTGGCCAGAATTAATAACTAAAAAGTAGCTGTAATAAAATAATAATAAACACTATGCCTAAACACAATAACAGTCCAGAAACTTAGCTCTAATAGCTATGTTATAACTCAATCATAAAAGGATCCAATTCGGGCATCCTCTGGAGTCCTGGCAGCTCTCTTCGGGGAAACAACCACCTCCTCGATAGATACCTAAACAAAAAAAAAGAAGAGAAAGCGCCCGCTCCATGTGTAAATTCGGTTTAACAATTTCATTTCCTGGACAAGATAAAAATAACAAACTCACAAACATCCGTTTGGTAAAAGCGTTGTATGAGACAGGCTCGTGCTCCGTGGTAATCCGGTGGTCAATCCGCAGCTCCAGACTTTGGACGATGACCGGGAAACTCGATAGGCTGCGCCCCTTGCAGTGTGGTCCTCCGGCAATCTGTAGTATGCAGTTGTGATTCCACTCTGTAATTCCGGTGTCTCGCCTTGTTCGCGTACCAACTTCCCTTCCGGCGTCAAGACGGATAGTGTGGCAATAGCAACGAGAAGAATGTACCTACGTGTTTCTTCAGCACACGGCTGATTTCATCAGAGGATAATGCTACAACTCAGTCGTAATGGTTTTATAGTCCTATAGTCCAATTGGTAATGGCATAATAGATCACATATGTTACTGATTTTAGATAATAATAGATTCTTGTATGACACACACACACGAACACATATACATATATATATATATATACTAGCTGAGAGCCCCGGCGTTGCCCGGGATGTTTGTGGTGTGGGTGTGGCATTTGGGTGAGGAGTGGTCAACGCGGCCCATGTGCGGTGGTAGTGCTGCTGTGGCTGTACTGATGGTGATTGTATCGGTGTGCTGATTTTGGAGGGTTTGGTGCTGATGTGGGGGTGCGGATGTGGGGGTGCGGATGTGGGTGTGCCGATGGGGGAGGTGCAAAGGTGCCGATGTGTGGGTGCTGATGGTGTTGATGGGGGCTGGGAATGGCGGGGAGCCGAGAATGCCAGTGTGCTGGGGGGGCATGGGATAGCGGTGTGCTGATGTGGTTTTGCTGGGGATAGTGTGTGTGTGTATACGTGTGTGTGTATACACACGTGTGTGTGTATACACGTGTGTGTGTATACATGTTTGTGTGTGTGTATACATGTTTGTGTGTATACATTGTATGTGTGTGTGTGTGTGTATACATGTGTACGTGTGTGTGTGTGTGTACGTGTGTGTATACACATGTGTGTGTATACACATGT
>NW_027454392.1:0-37500 GCF_040206685.1 Ascaphus truei | reverse complement strand
CATGCTTGGATCAGAGCTGCTTGTGTGTAGAGGTATATGCGCATGCTTGGATCAGAGCTGCTTGTGTGGAGAGGTATATGCGCATGATTGGATCAGAGCTGCTTGTGTGTAGAGGTGTATGTGCATGCTTGGATCAGAGCTGCTTGTGTGTAGAGGTATATGTGCATGCTTGGATCAGAGTTGCAGTGTGTGTAGAGGTATATGTGCATGCTTGGATCAGAGCTGCTTGTGTGTAGAGGTATATGTGCATGCTTGGATCAGAGCTGCTTGTGTGTAGAGGTATATGTGCATGCTTGGATCAGAGCTGCTTGTGTGTAGAGGTATATGTGCATGCTTGGATCAGAGCTGCAGTGTGTGTAGAGGTATATGTGCATGCTTGGATCAGAGCTGCTTGTGTGTAGAGGTATATGTGCATGCTTGGATCAGAGCTGCTTGTGTGTAGAGGTATATGTGCATGCTTGGATCAGAGCTGCTTGTGTGTAGAGGTATATGTGCATGCTTGGATCAGAGCTGCTTGTGTGTAGAGGTATATGTGCATGCTTGGATCAGAGCTGCTTGTGTGTAGAGGTATATGTGCATGCTTGGATCAGAGCTGCTTGTGTGTGTAGAGGTATATGTGCATGCTTGGATCAGAGCTGCTTGTGTGTAGAGGTATATGTGCATGCTTGGATCAGAGCTGCTTGTGCTGGTGATTACTTTTGCTGTTCTTTGCCTCACGGAATACATGTTTGGTAGATGTGAGTCCCCCTCCTCTTTTATCAATTTTTCTTCCCTTGTTTTTAACCCACAGTAATACATTTGTATTGTTATCACTTTCTTGGCATGCCCGTGTGCTTCTTCATAAGGATGCTTTTTTCGTTGTAATACATATCCATTATCCTTTAGCACCACTGTCCATTGTTATTATATCATAAATCAAGACAGTTTCTGGGCAACAGTGACGCACTGTGTTGATGCGGTATACTTTGTGTCACATATATATATATATATATATATATATATATATATAATCAAAAAATAAATAGACTATACCGTTCTGTGGCTAACGAAATGCTTTTATTTGTGCGAGCTTTCGAGATACGCTGATCTCTTCTTCTGGCGATGTTACAATGAATGAAGCAAGCAAAGGGTATACTTAAAAACAGTGTCTCTTGGAATGTTATCTGTGCTTGTCTCTTCTCCCCCCCCCTTGTGTGAATGTGATTTATGGCTAGAGGTGTTAAATGGTTCCTGAAAGTTAGTGATGTAAGAGTGTGTGTGTGTGTGTGTGTGTGTGTGTATCTGTGTGAATATAAATGAATGGAGAGCCCACAGTTTATACAGTGCTTTACAAAAGGTGTGTGTGTGGAGTGGGAGTTAATATAAATTGTGTGGGTAGGTGTGGAAATGTGAGAGATTGTAGAAAAACTAAAAGTGTGTGTAGATACTATGTGGTCCCTATTGGTGTATAGGGATGGAAAAACAAGGAGTATTTGTATGTGTAAGAGACAGCTGTGTGTGCATACATATAGCACAGTATGTACAGACATGGCCTTTAGCGCTCATGGGAAGAGAGTTCACTTGTGTCAGTAATGACTCATAAAATTTCGATCTCTGTTTAGGCCACCGCTAAGTGTCCCGAACAGTTGCATATATTTCTATTCGTGCAACCATCTCTATTTCGGTGTTTTAAGATTAACTTTGAGTATGGCAACCCCCAGATCGTCCATCTTATGGACAGAGTCAGAGAAATGTTCGCCGACAGGACTGTCTCTTGTTCCGCGTGTGATGCTGTGCGATGCAGGTTCATTCTCTTGTTTAGCCCCTGCCCCGTCTCACCTATGTAGTAGCAGCCCCCTGGACATTTCATGCACATGATGAGGAACACGACATTGCTGGAGGAACAGATGAACCTTCCTCTGATTTTGTATTCCCGATTCCTGTGTGGTATTTGTATTGTGTCCGCTGTGTAGAGTATTGCGCAGGTTTTGCATCTTGCGTCCTGGCCTGGCATATATATAATTATATATATATATATTCCACAGAAGCAGCCGGCACTCCAGTTGCATGTAGAAAAAATTGGGTGCTTGTCCCATAAAGCAATAATAAACCACACGATTCCGTTTGAAGCACGAGATCAGGAGACAGCACTCTGGTAAGTTTGATCACAAGTTTTTGTACTGAAAAAGACACATAAACCGACGTGTCACGACAGGTCACTCTGCGCGTATTCTGACAGGCCGAGATGGCGTTTGCAGGGAGCTCGGGCGGTGGTAACATCTCTGCGGTGGCGCGGTCCGGATCCCAATACGTTCGCCGCGGAACCCGCTCTGGGCTTCAGTGTAAATCTCCGTCTCCCCCTGTCAGCCTCAGGCAGCTGTTTAGCTATATTTTTAGCCAATCCAGGATTCCTTTATCCCGTTTTATTGAACACTGTCTTCCTTTTTATTATTTTATATACCGTTTGTCATGTTGTTTATAGATTTAGTTTCATTTAGTTATATTTGATTATTCATGTGGTTTGTGTTCATTGTAACCGAACCCGGATCTGTGACGCATATGTACTGAGGTGGGGTTGGATCCCCTCGGTTATTTCTTGTTTTATTAATAAATAATTTACTATATTTTAATCTCTGGTGCGCATTGTGTGCATTTTTCTTCTTGTCTGCACAGTGCTTCAGATTCTGCATCTGAAAAAATGCCGGTGGATCGGGATGTGAGGTAGGGAAGTGACGTCCGCGCCGGAACGTTATTGCCACGCCTCCAAATATTCATTGCCACGCCCCCAAATCGCGCCCGCTGCATACCCTGCAAAGCCATTAAAAAGCTCAGGCTTCAGCAAGTGTATTGCAGCGTGTGTGCGCCTTCCCTCCTTCTGAAATACTATAGACCAGGCCTGCACAACTCGTAAAGCGAGAAGGGCCAAAATGCTCCAAGGAAAAAAAATTTGGGCCGCACGGGTAAAATCATCATCATCATCTCTCCTCCAGCACCTCTCATCATCATCCTCATATCTCCCCCAGAACCCCTCACTATCAACCTTTGCGATACTCCCCATCTATCTCTCATACCCCCATCTCTCCCCCTCACCCACACATAATACTCCCTCTCCACAAACACACAATACCCCACTGCACACCACACACATCCCACGCCCCCTGCACCTCACATCCTTCTACCCCCCTGCACCTCACATCACTCTCCCCCCCTGCACCTCACATCACTCTCCCCCCCTGCACCTCACACCACTCTCCCCCCCTGCACCTCCCATCTCTCCCCCCTGCACCTCACATCACTCTCCCCCCCTGCACCTCACATCACTCTCCCCCGCTGCACCTCACATCACTCTTCCCCCCTGCACCTCACATCACTCTTCCCCCCTGCACCTCACATCACTCCCCCCCCTGAACCTCACATCACTCCCCCCCCTGAACCTCACACCACTCTCCCCCCCCTGCACCTCACATCACTCTCCCCCCCTGCAACTCACATCACTCTCCCCCCCTGCAACTCACATCACTCTCCCCCCTGTACCTCCAATCACCCCCCCTGCACCTCCAATCACCCCCCCTACACCTCCAACAACCCTCCCCTGCACCTCCAATAACCCCCCCTGCACATCCAACAACCCTCCCCTGCACCTCCAATGACCCCCCTGCACCTCCAATGACCCCCCCTGCACCTCCAATAACCCCCCCTGCACCTCCAATAACCCCCCGCACCTCCAATCACCCCCCTGCACCTCCAATCAACCCCCCTGAACCTCCAATGATCCCCCCTGCACCTCCAATGATCCCCCCTGCACCTCCAATGATCCCCCCTGCACCTCCAATCACCCCCCCCTGCACCTCCAATCACCCCCCCCGCTGCACCTCCAATCACCCCCCCTGCACCTCCAATCACCCCCCCCGCTGCACCTCCAATCACCCCCCCTGCACCTCCAATCACCCCCCTGCACCTCCAATCACCCCCCCTGCACCTCCAATCACCCCCCCTGCACCTCCAATCACCCCTGCACCTCACCCCCTACACCTCACCTCCCCTGCACCTCACCTCAATGCACCTGACCTCAATGCACCTCACATCACCCCCGGGACCGCGGGGAATCGCTGCCATTTTTTTTTTTTGAAGGTTTTTTTTTTTAAGTTTTTTTTTTTTTTAAATCTCATTGCGGGCCGCACAGAGAGGCCGGGCGGGCCGCACAGAGAGGCCGGGCGGGCCGTACAGAGGGGGCCGCACAGAGAGGCGGGGCGGGCCGCACAGAGAGGCGGGGCGGGCCGCACAGAGAGGCGGGGCGGGCCGCACAGAGAGGCGGGGCGGGCCGCACAGAGAGGCCGGGCGGGCCGCACAGAGAGGCCGGGCGGGCCGCACAGAGAGGCCGGGCGGGCCGCACAGAGAGGCCGGGCGGGCCGCACAGAGAGGCCGGGCGGGCCGCACAGAGAGGCCGGGCGGGCCGCATGCGGCCCGCGGCCGTTATGTTGTGCAGGCCTGCTATAGACGCAGCCTTATCGACGCTTACTGAATAGGCCACGCTTACTGAATAGGCCATCGCGATTGGCCCAGCGACGTCACTGCCCCGCCTCCAACCACCTCCCCCCGGCTCCCTTCGCGCACGCTGGCTCCGTGGAATCGGGCTGACTTAAGCAGGAGAGCCTCAGCGTTAGCGCGCCTCCGCTCTCCCCACCCCTCTATGGCCCGGGCCTTAGTTACTGTACAGCATTGTAAAGTGCCTTGCTGGCCTAGTACAATTTAGTAAATATCCTAAACAATGTCGTCTTAGGCAAAATGTTGCTGATCTTTGCTCTAAAAATGACTATGAACTAAAGAGAAATAACAATCTCCCTTGTGAGCACATTCACATGTCTCAGACAGGTCTGCAACCCTGCTTTTCACCATTATCCCATACAGCTTCCACTGCAGCCAGGGACTCTGGGAAATGACATGCAAATGAGCACAGTGTCACCTTTTGCTTCAAATCTATTTTAAATGAAATTAGCCTTGTACTTCTGGTGGAGAGAGTAGGGGTTTGGTGCTTTATACGTTACATATTATTAAATGTTAACATCAAACAAATATTGTCATTATGTTTGGTGCTACTTATTTCTTTTTCATTAGGATTTATTTATTCATCTTTCATTATTATTATTTACTAGCTGAGAGACCCGGCGTTGCCCGGGATGTAAATGCGTAATAGGTAGTATTATTTATAACTCGTGGAACAATAGGTGAGTATTTGTTGTAAAGGTTTCGGGGGGGGGGAGAAAGGGGAGCGGGGGGGGAGAAAGGGGAGCGGGGGGGGGAGAAAGGGGAGCGGGGGGGGGGGAGAAAGGGGAGCGGGGGGGGGAGAAAGGGGAGCGGGGGGGGAGAAAGTGGGAGCGGGGGGGGGGGGAGAAAGGGGAGCGGGGGGGGGGGAGAAAGGGGAGCGGGGGGGGAGAAAGGGGAGCGGGGGGGAGAAAGGGGAGCGGGGGGGGAGAAAGGGGAGCGGGGGGGGGGAGAAAGGGGAGCGGGGGGGGGGAGAAAGGGGAGCGGGGGGGGGGAGAAAGGGGAGCGGGGGGGGAGAAAGGGGAGCGGGGGGGGAGAAAGGGGAGCGGGGGGGGGAGAAAGGGGAGCGGGGGGGGAGAAAGGGGAGCGGGGGGGAGAAAGGGGAGCAGGGGGGAGAAAGGGGAGCGGGGGGGGAGAAAGGGGAGCGGGGGGGGGGAGAATGGGGAGCGGGGGGGGGAGAATGGGGAGCGGGGGGGGGAGAAAGGGGAGCGGGGGGGGGAGAAAGGGGAGCGGGGGGGGGAGAAAGGGGAGCGGGGGGGGGGGGGGAGAAAGGGGAGCGGGGGGGGGGGAAGGGGAGTGGGGGGGGGGAAAGGGGAGTGGGGGGGGGTGGAGAGAGCGGTGGGCATATGTATTGTCATAATTTATGTATGGGCATTCCCCCCCCCCCCCCGTTCCCCGTGACTCCCCCCCCCCCCGTTCCCTGTGACTCGCGCTCCCCCCCCCCGGCGGCCGCTTGGTCCCCCGATGTGCCGTCCTGCTGAGTGAGGCGTGCAGGCGGCTGCAGGAAGCGCCCTGTGTGGGCCTAAGACTCACGCTCCCCCGGCGCCCGCTCGATGTGGCGTCTGGCTGAGCGGCGGTAGGAAGCGCCCTGTGTGGGCCTGAGGCTGAGGCGGGACGCGCAGTGGGCCTGAGGCTGAGGCGGGACGCGCAGTGGGCCTGAGGCTGAGGCGGGACGCGCAGTGGGCCTGAGGCTGAGGCGGGACGCGCAGTGGGCCTGAGGCTGAGGCGGGACGCACAGTGACTTACCTGAGCGGGTGGTAGCGCCGGGGAGGTAAGGGAGCGGCTGGGGTAGGAGGGCCGCGCTTCCCGTCCGGAGCCAGTGCAGGATGGCGCACGTGAGGGGGGGGGGAGGGGGCGGACAGAGGGTGTGTGTGTGTATAGAGCTGCTGTGTTGTGTGTGTGTGTGTGTGTGTGTATAGAGCTGCTGTGTTGTGTGTGTGTGTGTATAGAGCTGCTGTGTTGTGTGTGTGTGTATAGAGCTGCTGTGTTGTGTGTGTGTGTGTGTGTGTATAGAGCTGCTGTGTTGTGTGTGTGTGTATAGAGCTGCTGTGTTGTGTGTGTGTGTGTGTGTGTGTGTGTATAGAGCTGCTGTGTTGTGTGTGTGTGTGTATAGAGCTGCTGTGTTGTGTGTGTGTGTGTGTGTATAGAGCTGCTGTGTTGTGTGTGTGTGTGTGTGTGTGTGTATAGAGCTGCTGTGTTGTGTGTGTGTGTGTGTATAGAGCTGCTGTGTTGTGTGTGTGTGTGTGTATAGAGCTGCTGTGTTGTGTGTGTGTGTGTGTGTGTATAGAGCTGCTGTGTTGTGTGTGTGTGTGTGTGTGTATAGAGCTGCTGTGTTGTGTGTGTGTGTGTGTGTGTATAGAGCTGCTGTGTTGTGTGTGTGTGTGTGTGTGTATAGAGCTGCTGTGTTGTGTGTGTGTGTGTGTGTGTATAGAGCTGCTGTGTTGTGTGTGTGTGTGTGTGTGGGCCGTCACTCCGCCTCAGGCCAATGAGAGGTGTGCGGGGGCGGGCGACCCAAGGGACCAATGAGATTTCCCCTAGGGACACCGGACATCCAGGCAGGCAAACATACAGTGCTTTCACTAATATAGTATAAGATTAACTTTATTATATTTGTTGTTGTCATTATTATTATTGTTTACTGTTAGCTGGAGTATGGCTCACCCAAGAACCACTTTCCCCTGTATGGGGGTCAGACATAGTGCAGACTTGACCCCTGACATTTATAAAAAGATGTTGGAATATGTGACACTGCTGCTTAATAAACACAAACACAGGCGCGCCATGTATTGTTCTGACATTGGTTTATTACACAGAGACACGTCTTTATAGAGGGTTGTCACACTAACAGCCTGGAAGGGGTTAATGCAGGGTCACCAGCCCAGCCCCCCTCTCCTATGATTGGTTGCTGCTCTCGTACAGGAGCCGCGATTGGTCCCCTGTCAATGTCAGAAAAGGCGCGCCAGTTTTGCTGTCTCCATGGCGACCATGGCGGCCGCCGGAGATCGGCCTGCAGCGCGGCCCGGCTTCCAGGTTACCTCCCCGCCGGTGAAGATGTTAGCGGGGCGGCTGAGGGAATGCGTGCGGCGGCGGCCCGGTTCCTTCTGGCTGGAGAAAGGAGCCGGCGGGCTGGAGGTGGGCCTGGTGTGGATGCAGGGCCGGGTGCTGCACATACGGCCCGAGCGCGGCGTCACCGTGCGGCTGAGCGACGACACTCACACCTTCACCGTGTGCGGGGCCGACCGGGTGCCCAAGGGCAAGCCCTGCCTGCAGCCAGGTAACCGGGGGGTCCGCACGCCCTGCCTGCAGCCAGGTAACCGGGGGGGTCCGCAAGCCCTGCCTGCAGCCAGGTAACCGGGGGGTCCGCAAGCCCTGCCTGCAGCCCGGTAACCGGGGGGGTCCGCAAGCCCTGCCTGCAGCCCGGTAACCGGGGGGTCCGCAAGCCCTGCCTGCAGCCAGGTAACCGGGGGGTCAGCAAGCCCTGCCTGCAGCCAGGTAACCGGGGGGGTCAGCAAGCCCTGCCTGCAGCCAGGTAACCGGGGGGGGTACGCAAGCCCTGCCTGCAGCCAGGTAACCGGGGGGTCCGCAAGCCCTGCCTGCAGCCAGGTAACCGGGGGGGTCCGCAAGCCCTGCCTGCAGCCAGGTAACCGGGGGGGGGGTCCGCAAGCCCTGCCTGCAGCCAGGTAACCGGGGGTCCGCAAGCCCTGCCTGCAGCCAGGTAACCGGGGGTCCGCAAGCCCTGCCTGCAGCCAGGTAACCGGGGGGTCCGCAAGCCCTGCCTGCAGCCACGTAACTGGGGGGTCCGCAAGCCCTGCCTGCAGCCAGGTAACCGGGGGGTCAGCAAGCCCTGCCTGCAGCCACGTAATCGGGGGGTCCGCAAGCCCTGCCTGCAGCCAGGTAACCGGGGGGTCCGCAAGCCCTGCCAGCAGCCAGGTAACCGGGGGTCCGCAAGCCCTGCCTTCAGCCACGTATTTGGGGGGTCCGCAAGCCCTGCCTGCAGCCAGGTAACCGGGGGGGTCCGCAAGCCCTGCCAGCAGCCAGGTAACCGGGGGGGTCCGCAAGCCCTGCCTGCAGCCCGGTAACCGAGGGTCCGCAAGCCCTGCCTGCAGCCCGGTAACCGGGGGGTCCGCAAGCCCTGCCTGCAGCCAGGTAACCGGGGGGGTCAGCAAGCCCTGCCTGCAGCCAGGTAACCGGGGGGGGTCCGCAAGCCCTGCCTGCAGCCAGGTAACCGGGGGGGGTCAGCAAGCCCTGCCTGCAGCCAGGTAACCAGGGGGGGTCCGCAAGCCCTGCCTGCAGCCAGGTAACCGGGGGTCCGCAAGCCCTGCCTGCAGCCAGGTAACCGGGGGGTCCGCAAGCCCTGCCTGCAGCCAGGTAACCGGGGGGTCCGCAAGCCCTGCCTGCAGCCAGGTAACCGGGGGGTCCGCAAGCCCTGCCTGCAGCCAGGTAACCGGGGGGTCCGCAAGCCCTGCCTGCAGCCACGTAACTGGGGGTCCGCAAGCCCTGCCTGCAGCCAGGTAACCGGGGGGGTCAGCAAGCCCTGCCTGCAGCCACGTAATCGGGGGGTCCGCAAGACCTGCCTGCAGCCAGGTAACCGGGGGGTCCGCAAGCCCTGCCAGCAGCCAGGTAACCGGGGGTCCGCAAGCCCTGCCTTCGGCCACGTATTTGGGGGGTCCGCAAGCCCTGCCTGCAGCCAGGTAACCGGGGGGTCCGCAAGCCCTGCCTGCAGCCAGGTAACCGGGGGGGTCCGCGCGTGGCTATCACTGTCCTGCCTCACACGGGAGGAGGGCGCCATGATTTCTTCTCCCGCCCCCTAAACAGCAACACCAGCCTCTCACCCTCTCACCCTCTCTGCGTCACCCTGATAGAAGCCAGGCAGATCACACTGGTTTTCTATGAATCGCAACTGATTTTAAAGTCCTGTTTATATCAGCAGTCAGGTCTGATATAAAACAGTAGTAATGTTTCCACCGCCAGTGTATGCAGTGCTGTACATAGAATGTTTGCAGGCGCGAGCCGCTACCCCATAGAGCTTACAATCTATGTCTGAAGCACTTATTCCCATGACCTGTTATTTGTAATTTATATGATTGTCACATGTATTACTGCTGGGAAGCGCTATGTACATTTAATGGCGCTATATAAAAAAAGACATTTGTAGCCCTTTTTCTGACACTCTAAGCGACTTCGGGTAACTGCGCGCACCTGCGGCTCCAGGAGATCTGAGCCTCCGCTAGCTGGGAGCCTGGGGTAACACTTATTAGCGCAGCGCCTCCACTTACCCAGGATCACCGTCATGTAAGATTCCCCTGGGCAAGAAACACACCGATACAATGCGTGCAACCAACTTTACTATGTGCAATAATAAACTTATACTCTATATGAACCGTGGCAATAACCCAATATGCATACACTTATCTTATAACACTATACTTATACTCTATCATACCCTAACACCGCTAACGGATAATGTCCTTCTAATATCAGTGGCTCGGCCACACCCCTAGGGAATATTGTCCTGTACAATAGTGGCTCAGCCACGCTCTTATGAGTGTCTCTATCCCGTCACCGCGTGCCCCACACACCGTGTCCGTGTAATAGTACGATAGCGGTGTGTACTCGCTAGTGTCTCCCTATAGTTATGCCTAAGGCGGGATCAGCGCCTGTTGGCCGGTGTTGGTGCACTTGACGTATCTACTACCTTCCGGTCACGGCGGTGACCGGTAATACTTGGAAAAGGATCAGCCGAATCCTTGCTTGTCTGGGATGTCCGCAGTGCAGCTGTCTGGTCCCAAGCAGCTCACCAGCAAACCTGCTCCGCACGCTTGTCCCTAACTGTGTACACAGTAAGGTGACTGATCGCTAGCACTATGGCCGTCCCTGCAGCACAGCAGCACACTGTGACTCAGGGGTTTCTCCTAAGGGCCTACGGGGTAAAGCTAGCCTATGCAGGCGGGTCACGGACCCCCTGCACGCATACACCCTCCTCCGTTACCTTCCAGATCCCCTCTGACTAGCCTCTCCCCCACGCTTCCCTTTCCTCCTCCCGTAATTCTAGCCTTCCGATTGGCTCCTCAAGTCAGGTGACTGCCCAGGAGCTCATGGGAGTTGTAGTTCCTCAGCGGAGCTTCTCTGCCTTGAGCTGCACAGACTCACAGCTATTGCATCAGCGCAGACCTCCACATGACTCTCCTGAACAGTCAAAACACCAACTGAACACACATATGAGGCTCCTACCACATCCCTACACATACATCTATTATTTGGTGCCTGCGGCACAGGGAGATAACGTGACTTGCTCAAGGTCACAAGGTATGGGGGGGGGATTGAGTGTGTGTGGGGGGGGGATTGAGTGTGTGTGGGGGGGGGGGGTTGAGTGTGTGTGGGGGGGGGATTGAGTGAGTGTGTGTGGGGGGGGATTGTGTGTGTGTGGGGGGGGATTGAGTGTGTGTGTGGGGGGGAATTGAGTGTGTGTGTGTGTGTGGGGGGATTGAGTGTGTGTGGGGGGGATTGAGTGTGGGGGCGGGGATTGAGTGTGTGTGTGTGGGGGGGATTGAGTGTGTATGTGTGTGGGGGGGATTGTGTGTGTGTGTGGGGGGGGATTGTGTGTGTGTGTGGGGGGGGATTGAGTGTGTGCGTGGGGGGATTGAGTGTGGGGGGGGGATTGAGAGTGTGTGGGGGGGGGATTGAGTGTATGGGGGGGATTGAGTGTGTGTGTGTGGGGGGGGATTAAGTGTGTGCGGGGGGGATTGAGTGTGTGTGGGGGGGGATTGTGTATGGGGGGGGATTGAGTGTGTTTGTGTGTGGGGGGGGTGTGTTTGTGTGTGGGGGGGATTTTGTGTGTGTGTGTATGGGGGGGGGATTGTGCGTGTGTGTGTGGGTGGGGGATTGAGTGTGTGTGTGGGGGGATTGAGTGTGTGTGTGGGGGGATTGAGTGTGTGTGTGGGGGGATTGTGTGTGTGTGTGTGTGTGGGGGGGAGTGAGTGTGTGTGTGTGTGGGGGGGGGGGATTGTGTGTGTTTGTATGTGGTGTGTGTGTGTATGTGGTGATTGATTGAGAGAGAGAGAGTGTGTGTTGTAATGCAGTGGTGCGCAAACTGGGGGGCGAAATCTGGGTGCGCGGGCCGGCAGACGCTTTGCGCGGGAGGACGAAAAAGCTGTACGCGAGGGGCGGCCAATAAGATGTGCACAGGCGGGCAGCCGAAGATGTGTGCGGGTGGCTGAACAAGATAGTGCAGGTGGCGGCCTCGTGATGGTGTGTGCGCACGCGCAGGGGCTTCGGAGGTACGGGGAGGAGCACGCCCGAGCACGGTGAAGTCAAACGCCCCTCCCAGTGTCTGCCCTGCAATAGCGCTGTGTTCCTGCTCTCCTCCGCTGGCAGCCTGCTTCGCTGCGATCCTCTGCGAGGGAAAGGGTCGGCTGCCACTGTATCAATCATACTATGAATGTACAGAAATAATAAAAAAAAAGTGAAAACATTGAAAACGGAAAAAATAAATAAGGTAGAAACAAAAAGGGGGGGGAGATGGAAGGGAGGTAGCAAAGAGGTGGATGAATGCCCCCCAAAAGTATTGCCTTTGTGCACGTACGCTCTCCCAAGCTCAGCGCTTGGGGAGACAAACAAAATTGACTTTGAAGTGCGCTCAGCAGAAGTCAATGCACACACACAGCCACACACACAGCCACACACAGCCACACACAGCCACACACAGCCACACACACACACACACAAATAGCCCCGATCCACGCTTGCAAAATGATGCAGGACACCCTGCGCTCAGGCTTGGAGAGTTGGTGATGTCACCGCTCTCAGCGGCAGCGTGGACGCAGCGCAATTTTGCAAGCGCGAGCTGTTGAAATATGTAAGTATTTATAGACATATTTGGATTTATATTGTATACCGTTTAATAAAGGTTTTTTTTTTTTTTTCATGTGATTTTGATTACGTCAGCCAGGGGGGGCCCGAGAAATTTTATGGATGAAAAGGGGGGCTCGGCATAAAAAGTTTGCTCACCCCTGCACTAAGCTGCGCTTTCAGCTCATAGACCTCACATTATAAACGTGTAATTATAGTCTCACCTTAATGTAGTGTAAAAGAAAATGATGTACAGATTTGGTCGCATCTATTAACGCAGGTTAACAGTGGCAGAACGTTAACGCAGCTCTATTTGAACAAATGGCACAGCGCTATATTTCTTAAATGGGTGCAATTTATTGCATTATTTGTGTAATCTTATCAGGTGGTACAGGCATACCCCGCATTCACGTACACAATGGGACCGGAGCATGTATGTAAAGTGAAAATGTACTTAAAGTGAAGCACTCCCTTTTCCCCACTTATCGATGCATGTACTGTACTGCAATCATCATATACGCGCATAACTGATGTAAATAACGCATGTGTAGCAGTCTCTATAGTCTCCCCGCTTGCGCACAGCTTTGGTACAGGTAGGGAGCCGGTATTGCTGTTCAGGACGTGCTGACAGGCGCATGCGCGAGCTGGCGTTTGCCTATTGGGTGATATGTCCTTACTCGCGAGTGTACTTAAAGTGAGTGTCCTTAAACCGGGGTATGCCTGTACACTTGTACAGGAAATCCTAAAGTTGATGTCCCTGGGGCAGCTGAGGGATTTTCACCCATTCAGTCCTGGAGGGTCCTGCGCCCCCCTCCTGCATTTCCTAATCATGTGTTCGCTCCTTAGGCCTCGGATATTTTATTTATTTATAAAATGTTTTACCAGAAAGGAAGCAATACTTGAAAATGAGGTAACTCTCAATGTATGTCCTGGGCACAGAGTTATGATGACAGATACATGGTTACAAATCCATAGTTACATTAAGTGAACATGGTATACATTATATACAAGACATTGCATGCACAGTTAGAGATAATATATATTATAGGCGCATGTAACCGTTACAGACCAGATTAAAATGTGAGACAGCCTTCGTTTTGAAAGCACTTAGACTGGTGGCATCTGCAAGAGTCTCTGGTAGGTTGTTCCAGTTTTGGGGTGCACGGTAAGGCCGTGATTATACCCGAAGCGGCGCAGCGCAGAACGTTGTGCGCCACCAAAACAAATAAAAGTTTTCCTATGAGCGCACACTAAGAATGGGTGACCAACGAGGCGGCCAAGTGCGCAAATTTTCGAACAGATCCAAGAATTTTATTTTCTGGAGCGATGGCCGCGTCATGTGAGCGGTTCAGCCAATGAGACTGAACCACTCACGTGACATCATGGCCTCGCCTCCCGATGCCTCCTGCCTGCAGTGCAAGTTTCGGGCAGCGCATCGCATTGAGGTAGCGTGCGTGTCCCGCCGCCGGTGGTATAATGAAGGCCTATGAGGAGGAGCGGACGGATACTTTGTTGAACCTTAGGACCATGAGCAGTCTGTTGGAGTCTGATCTCAGATGATAAGTGCTACACGTGGTAGGGGTGAGGAGCTTGTTCAGATAGGTGGGTAGCTTGCCCAGAAAGTATTTGAAGGCAAGACAGGAAAGATGAACTTTGCGCCTAGACTCTAGTGATGACCAATCTAGTTCTTTGAGCATTTCGCAGTGATGTGTGTTGTCGTTGCATTGGAGGACAAAGCGACATATTGAATTGTAGAGGGTATCAAGGTTGCTAAGGTGGGTTTGGGGTGCTGTGCCATGTACTACAGTATGTCCCCATAGTCGATAATTTGCATTGGCTTCTGCTGTGTGATATAGTGCGTGTGCGACAGAGCACATAGCGTTGTGCGCGCCTGTCGCCTGAGCGATCTGTGGACTTTAGATCGCTCGTGACGGGGAGGCGTGGCCGTGACATCACTAGGCCTTCCCTAATGTCTCTCACGGGAGACCAGGAGATTTTACACTTATTTTTACCGGGATCATTCGCTAGGCAAACAAGGTGGTAAGAACAAAATGCAGTTTATTCGGGTAAACCCGCGTACAACACAATGAATACACAAAATACAGCTAAAAGCACACTTGCTGGGGGTGAAATCTAGGCTCTACTAGGTGCAGGGCGAATGCTTCGGTACGCTTAACCTGACCGGGATATACACCCGGGCTTTCTGGTCCTCTTTTTGGCTTCAGTTCCTAGCCGCGACCGCTACGTTCCAAATGAGAACTTGAACTTCACGTCTGACTTAGTCTCTGCAGGGCAGACTTTTCCTAGCTTCAAAACCAAGCCGGTTGCTCTGGTATTCGTGACAGCAACTTTGAAAAGTCCGCCCTAGCTTCATCGACACAAGTCACTAGATCGTCTGGTTCTCTGACTGGGGTTTTCTCCTTACATACCCTCCACTGTTCTATGTTCAGCATGGAGGAAGGAGCGACCAATTGGAGCATGGGAAACCCTGCCGCCAACCGATAAGAATAGCGGCTCGTCCTTTGACTGACGCCAGAGGAGGGGACGGGCTAAGCCGGCTCGGGATGACCCGTGGGCGGGACATACGGATTGACCAATGGGAAAACGCGCCGACATTTTGCTGCTTCCCCTAGTCAACCCCTTGTCACCTACTGGGCAGACTCCACTGAGTCTGGCAGATCGGAGTGTCCTCCCCGCAGGGGGTCTCTGTTCTCCGGACCCAGTACTAAGCCCTGCCCTGGCCACTTCACACCCCGACACCTCTCAACATCTTTTCTCCTCTCCGATGTCTATGCAGACTTCCCGGCACCTATATGGATGCCTGAGCTGGCTGAATAGACATTTATAGTAAAAGCACATGTAACGGTATTTCTGGCCCGGCCTGACCCACCCAATCTCACATTGGCCCCTGTGGTCTAACCGGTCCCCATTACAGTGTGATAGTGTCTGGTGGTGCACCTGTTGGCAACAGGACTCCTGAGTCTCCCGCATGATGGTGTGTGGGGAGGACCCGTCCAGACAGGCAGCTGAGGTAGTGTGCGGAGTCCTACCTAGTTCCAGTGCAGCGCCTCCACCTCATCAGGGTCCCTTCGGTTACTTGGGGATGGTCCTGACGAGGAACTCCTCTGTGGTGCTCCTCTCTGTACATTCACTCCACACATGTACACGAGAGGGTTTGTGATTAAGAGCATCTTTATTGGTTGAGGTGGGCTAACTGCCCCTCGCAGTAGTTTCTCTAGCCACTCATTGTCCCTCAGTGCTTCCCTTTGAAAGGTGTAATTCTCCTTTAATAGGGATTCCCTATCCCAGCCGGGATGTCTTTACCCTGTGCCAGGTCCCTGGACACAGTCTTCCTGTTCAGCTACTATAACATAACTCTCGCAGACTATTCAGAACTCCTACAGAACTCAGGACTCAGATAGAACTAACTATTAGACACAGTGCTGTGCCTTATGTACACTCTGGAAGCTGACACACCTCTGACATCACTAACCATGGAATCAGAGCATGTGACCACTCCCATCCATACACAGGGCACCCCACCACAGGGTGTGCGGGCAAACCTCCATAATTACTGCTGGCATGCCCACAACTTACCAGGCCTTACTGTCAGCAGGAGAGATGACTGTAGCCATTTAACATGACCGCTACATTCTCCCCCTGGTGAATCCCATCGTCCTCGCTGGGACCTAAATTTAAATGCCTTCTTCCAGGAAGCACTGTAACACATAACACATAATTGTTAACCTCACAGATTGTCCATTATACAAAAAAAAATGACCACAGTGACATCTCGCCAAGCCCGCCCCGACCAGCAGCCACGAGCCCGCAAAATGCCTTAGTACCCCCTAATAATAGTGGCTCGGGTCAGGTTTCTTAACCTCTCTACCACCCATGTCCAGGACCGTGACATGATAGTGCCTAGGCAGTCCCCTCTCGGGCCTATAGGTCACCCTGTGTTTGTGTATATTCCTCCCTATACTCCACACTCGCATCAGGTGATCTATTCTGTCCTCTGCCCTCCTTCCAGTAACGTCACTCCCCTTATTGACTAGGTACATCTCGATGGTTTCCCTAAGCCACCTTTCCCTGTTCTCTTCTATCTCCTCCATGAGGGGTTCAGGGACATAAGGGTACTCCAACCCGTGGGAAGACTTGTATCGAGCCATTATTGCCCGTTCCGCTCTACTGATCCTAATTAGGTCAGCCCTACTGTACCTGCCCTCCCAGGTAGCACCCATGACAGGGGTTCGTCGGGATCCACAGGGTCTGACAGTGTATCGGGACCCATGGGCTCTATCTCCCTGTGCTCAATCTTATACCACCGTTCCTGCAGCTCTCTGTCTCGCTGTTCAGGGGTGAATTCTCCCTTGGCCCACCAAAAGTCAACTACATCCTCCCTTCTAATAAGGAATCGCGTACGATCCATCCAGGCCACATAACCTTCAAAGAGGGGGGCCCACCAACGGTGTTCCTTGAACCTATGTGAATCCCCTGAGTCACTCTCTTTCGCATCCCCCCATGAGAATACCCCCGATGTCCGTGCTGACCGTGGTACGGACCACCGTGATGATCCCAGGGCCTTGTCCTCTGTTTTATTGGTCACAGGGGGCAACCACCGGCCTACCGTGGCCTTTCCTAATTCTCCCCCTCCCCGAGAAATGCCCTCCGTAGCGCAACTGCGCTGTCGTTCCCCAGTCCGTCTCTCCTCCCCCCCCAAAGGTATGTCCACAAGTTCCAGACTAGGCGGGGACCCCGGGGAACATGTGATGGGGGCAGGGGTTTTACCTAGGGCGTGGGGTTGGGCGTAGGGGCAAGATGGGATACGCCACGGGACTACGACCCGTTCCCGGCTGTCCATGGACTGCTCCAAGGAGGATAGCTCACCCTCATCCGTCTGCGGGTCTCCCATCCAGCTCTTGGGCCCTTGAGGTGATCGGGGACATTCACCCGATCGCCGAAGCGTTGCTGCATCTTTCCCGTCTGTTCCGCCGTCGCCACCGGAAATGATGTCCTCACCGGAACCGGAAGTGCCGCCATCTTGGGTGGGACCCCCATGCGGGATCTCTTCCTCGATGACGACATCCGGAAGCTCCGCCGTCGTCTCCACCGGAAGTGGTATCTCCTCCGCACGTGCGTCTTGGGCCTGGCACGGCCTTGTTTCCGCTACACCGTCTACCGGAGCAAGGTAAGTGAGTGGCTTTCTCTTACCATTCCGCAGGGGTGTAGGCGTCTCTCGCCCGTCGCCACCATGTCCTGAGGCGGAGGGACTCCGTCTCTCGGCTCGCCGATCTGCGGGGGACGCCCTGCTTTCCAGGCTGCTACTCACACTACGGGGTGTCGTCCTCCCCGGTTCTGTCCTGGGCCTCGATTTCACCTCCGCTAGCTCGCGGAGATCCTCATCCGAGTATTCTGCCTTCCCCGACTTAGGGGTCACCGATCGGGGTGATAGTCTTTTCTCAGTGCGGTCGGGGAGTGACCCGACCGTCTCGGTTGCTGCTGACCCAGCCGATTTAATCGACTCCAGTCCCCTTTCTCCGGGACTTGCACGATTGATCCACAGTGCACCAGGGGACTCGGCGGAGCGCCTAGCCGTATCCCCCGGGGGGTCAGCAGATTGGATCGGAATGAACGTCGGCATTGGCCATAAGTATAGTGTCCCGCATTGTGGGATGCGTGCCGCCGTGTTAACAATGCCTCCGGGCAGCCCGCATTGTAGGCAGAGCCCGACCACCGTCTCGGTGTTAGCCACCCTGACTACCAGTACCCCGCCGGGTACCGAGTAGGGCTGGGTGGATACCATAGTTCCCACAGTGGAGGAGCAGGCCATTCTTTTGGTAGGGACCACTTTCAGTATGGGTCTCTCCAGGTCAGTGGTTCCTCGCAACTGACCGGTAGAAGCTTCTGGGCCAGCCACTTCCTGCTTCGGCTCCTCCTTCCGCTGGCATAGCTGGAACCCGCCCCCAGGGGTTGCAATTATGGGCGGATCCCACAGGGGAATAGCATGCCCCTTAATTAAGGCCGCGCCTTTCTCAGTCCTGGTGGGCGCGGTCTGCGTTTTCGCGCCAATTTCCTCATCAGAGTGGGATTCTTGGGCCGCGGCTAGTTCCCGCCTTCTCCTGGCAGCTGCTTTTCGTGCAAAATATCCCTCCTTTTTGCACGTTACCTCTGCGGCCGGAACTACTTCTTCTAGTGGCGCCGTCTGGATATCAGTCCCTGGGCCCAGTGGGTGCATTCCCACAGGCCATAATTGAAAGTCACTCCCCCTGGTGGAAATCAGGGGAGGGTCCCATAGACTAAGCGGTTGACTCAGCACAGGGGCCGAGTGAATCACTGTCCATGAAGGCGCAGCCGTAGCTTTCGCGCCATACCCCCCATCAGGGCGGGGCTCTGCTGTTCGCGCCATTCCCGGCCAGCTTTTTGCAAGTTCTGTATCAGCCATTTTCTCTGCGACTGGCCCATGCGGTCTCCCTAGCAAGCGGGAACCGCCATTTTGGGTGGCTTTTAAGCCCGAAATGTCAGTTTGTTTGATCTTCTCGCTGGGTTCCCCCCCAGTTATCACAATGTCCTCACACTCTTCAAGGGTGGCCCCTCGGTGTCCCAGACAGGACAAAAACGGGGCAGCCACGGCCTTCGCTCCACTCCAGAGCAGATTAGTTAAAGACAGCTCAGCGACAGTTTGCTCTTCAGTGGGGCGCACGCCACGGGTGCCTTCCCCATCAGCCTCTGGTCGCCATTTTGGGCTCTCCGCACCACGCGGATCCTCCATTCCTTGGATTGTCACGCTCTCGTACCAATTATCGTATATGGGGCTCCGCTCTGCGGGGCAGCCACCACACCAGTACAATAAAGATTGCTCAGATGCACCACCACATGTGTACCTGATCTAGGCTGGACTCATGTTGCACTACCTCAGGCTAGGCTCACTCTCTCAGTGTCTGCTGTAACTCCTTCCTCCCAGTCTGTGCTCCCTATGGTAAGTGTCTGGAATGGGCTAGAGTACTCTGGCTCTGCCATGCAGTACTTGGGGCGTCTACCTCTCTTGGTCAGCCTAGCGCAGACCCTCTCCAGGATTCCTGACCACGTTAACAGGCTATCCCTTCTGGCGTCCTACCAACTAGCACTACCTCAAAGTGACTCGGTCAGCTATAGCCCGGCTCCAGACCCCTCACTCCTTTCAGGCCCCTAGGTCGTCCCTGCGAACTGACAATACCCTGTCAGCCCCTGACCACCCCTAGGTCCGTCCCTACGCAGCACAGAGTGGCAGCAGACGCTCTCCCTGTTTCCCAGTGTGCCTAGCTAGAGCCTGTCCTGTTGACAGATCTGATCTCAGCAGCTCGCCTCCAAATGTAACGGTATTTCTGGCCCGGCCTGACCCACCCAATCTCACATTGGCCCATGTGGTCTAACCGGTCCCCATTACAGTGTGATAGTGTCTGGTGGTGCACCTGTTGGCAACAGGACTCCTGAGTCTCCCGCATGATGGTGTGTGGGGAGGACCCGTCCAGACAGGCAGCTGAGGTAGTGTGCGGAGTCCTACCTAGTTCCAGTGCAGCGCCTCCACCTCATCAGGGTCCCTTCGGTCACTTGGGGATGGTCCTGACGAGGAACTCCTCTGTGGTGCTCCTCTCTGTACATTCACTCCACACATGTACACGAGAGGGTTTGTGATTAAGAGCATCTTTATTGGTTGAGGTGGGCTAACTGCCCCTCGCAGTAGTTTCTCTAGCCACTCATTGTCCCTCAGTGCTTCCCTTTGAAAGGTGTAATTCTCCTTTAATAGGGATTCCCTATCCCAGCCGGGATGTCTTTACCCTGTGCCAGGTCCCTGGACACAGTCTTCCTGTTCAGCTACTATAACATAACTCTCGCAGACTATTCAGAACTCCTACAGAACTCAGGACTCAGATAGAACTAACTATTAGACACAGTGCTGTGCCTTATGTACACTCTGGAAGCTGACACACCTCTGACATCACTAACCATGGAATCAGAGCATGTGACCACTCCCATCCATACACAGGGCACCCCACCAGGGTGTGAGGGCAAACCTCCATAATTACTGCTGGCATGCCCACAACTTACCAGGCCTTACTGTCAGCAGGAGAGATGACTGTAGCCATTTTACATGACCGCTACACACAAATGAAATAAAACATACTTTAATACATAGGATAACTTGGGCAGACTCATAGCTGTAAGGGAAATAGGACTGGGATATCTGGGCTTGAAAATCAGGAGTCACTGGGCAGCCCTGGTGTAATTCAACCCACGTACTGGCAAATCATGCCTGCACGCCAGGGAGAATTAGGAGACTACTGATATCTTTGCCCCCCCCAAACTCCTGCAAACAACATGATTGCATTTCTACCCAAATATCTCACCTAAAACTTACATATAGAACGTTTCATGAGTCTTAGGCTCAGGGAACATGAAAAGTGGAAACGAAGCAAAAGGAAAAAGCAGGCACTAATACTCCGGAAAGTAAAAAAAGGTTGAATGAAATCCAGGAGAGCGTGTGCCCATAAAGACTATTTTAATGGAAACCACAAAAAATATACAGCTACATTACGGGGTACACAAACCCCCACCAACGCGGCTCGAATTGCGTTGGTGGGGGTCTGTGTACCCCGTAATGTAGCTGTATTTTTTTTGTGGTTTCCATTAAAATAGTCTTTTTTTATGGGCACACGCTCTCCTGGATTTCATTCAACCTTTTTTTACTTTCCCGAGTATTAGTGCCTGCTTTTTCCTTTTGCTTCGTGTCAAGTCATCCAGAAAAAACAGAAGCACGCCCCCTACTGTGAAAGAAGAAAACTGGACAGCCAAAAGGACATTACCAACTCTAACTGTGAGTTATTTTATCACAAGCACATTCTCCATTCTGACATTATATGCTGGGACACTTTATTGTGTGGCCCCTTACTACAGTGCTCGTGGGGGCCCTAGCCCACTAGTCAGATTACAATGGAGCAGTGATTAATACATGATTGTTCTGTGTCCTATGGATTGGCTATCCCTTATCCATTATCCACTGGGTTTTCATTTCAGGAATCATTATATACATTTATTGAACGTTACAATTTTTGTACTACATATTTTGAGGTTTTTTTTGAGAGCACCACACATTTTTTCCATTTTTCTATGAAAAGTGGAAAGGCAGGGGACACTTTAACGTTCACATGTTATAATGCCGGGCCCCTGGCTTATGGTGCCAGGTAGCTGCCAGGGGCCCACCGTTCCAGTGGTAACCTTTATTGTATAGCCTGGTTACCCCCTTTATCGTATAGCCTGGCACCCCCTTTGGAGGGAAGTATTATGGGAAATGGGGGGGTCCCAGAGCTGAAATGAATGCGGTTCAGCTTGGGGAGACCCTCTGCTTCAATCCTGTTTTAAAAAAAAAATTTTATATAAAAAGCGAGTGACTTGCTCCTTCAGAATACTGATTTTCATGTTCGGTTAAAGCCTTACTTCACAAATGTAGTAAAGTGCTTTAAAACATTTTTTTGATTTCAACCTTCCTCAGCGATCTCATCTGTCTATCTTAACCTTGTGTCGCCCTGCTCCTTACTTCCCTTCTCCTTTCCCACTCAACCTGTCTTCACCAACCTACTAACACTTCTCTACCTCCTTTGATACCTAACCTACCAAGTCCTACTTCACGTCCCCCTTCACTCCACTTCCAGTCACCACTCCCACTATCTAACTTGCACATTTCTATAGCTTTCTGATTTCCTCACTTCTCCACATTTATTCTTCTTTCTTTCTAGCTCCCTACTTCCTCTCCTCCTTGCTCTCCCCTCTACCACTTCCTTACTACTTGCTGCATCCCTACCCCACTTTAAATTCAAGTCTACTTCCTTACTCCTTCTTATAGTATAGTCTCCTTAAATGTCTCCACTTCGGCTTATTTCCTCTCATCTACTTGCTTTTATCCTCTTACTAACTCCCTCTCTATCACTCACCCTGCCCTTACTCGCTTAATGGTTCTGCCGCTACGGCGCTATACTAATTCCCTTCCCGTATGTCTTTCTATTCTTCCCAGACGCAAAATTCAAAAAGCCCGCGTCGGGCCGGTGAGGTGACTAATCCAGGCCTGCGCGGGTCATCCGGCGCATTCTGGACGCCTTGATGGGCTTACGGCTGTCCTTGGTCTTGCTGGTGACGTCATCTGGTCGCGCCGGTGGGAGCTGGTTCCGCGCCACCTCCAAGATGGCGCCGCTCCTTCCGGGGCACAGCTGTGATGCGTATCCGGGGGGCGGCCATTTTGGAAGACGTCTCTCACCAGTGCGGAGGTGCGTGCGCCCGCTCCTGTTTCCCGCTCACCGCTCTCTTCCTGCTCCTGCGGTTCACTGTGGATTCCCGCCTTCTAGAGCTGCTTCGCCATCTTGTGTCGGGGGCCGCCATCATCAGAAAGGTAGGCCGCAAATTTTCTCACCAGGGATTCAGTTTCAGCGCAGGTTGCTTGATCACTGGACATCTGTAGTTGGGGTGTCGGGGATCACCGCTCTTTCACTCGGGGGTGAGTTTCTTTATTTGGTGACAGCTTCACCGTGGCCGGGGACCAGACCTCAAGTAGGGGGACGAGAACTGGAGGAGAAGCAAAGAAACACAGGTTGCTGAGGCCATGACACCGAGGGATTAGCCTGATACACTACAGGGGTGAACAAAGCCGGGACAGACTCTGGTTATGCATAGTATATGTTAGGTTTTATTCATTCAAGCTCAGGAAGAGCGAGGCAGGAGTGGGGGGGAGTGACCTGCTTCAAAAATCCGCATGGGCCACGCACTAGGGGGGAGGAGGGTGGATCTCCTGGGCCCTAGTGAAGTCCTTTGGGACTGGACGCGGTGGGTGAGTGAACTTCATCCCACGTTTCCTCCGGGCGGTTGGAGAGGAGTCCAGCTTCCCAAAGGCGGTGATCTCGTCAAGGAGGCGACGTCGCCGAGACGACGAGAATTCTACTGTCTTTTGTCTTGTCTAGTGTTTGTTGTGTCCCCCCAGGTGTACCCTCTTGTGTGCTCCCCCTTGTGTATTGCTGTAGGTGGTGAAGTGAGGTATTGCAGTTCGAGAAGAAGAGGAGGTCGGGATTCTGGTCCAGGTGCATCAATCAAGAACAGATATCGGCAGCAAAGTCATCTCATACTTTTAAATGAGTAAGGAACTCAGGCTAGTATCACATAACATTAAGGGGTTTAACAGCCCGGTTAAACGCAGAATCGCCTTCCGAGATTATAAGCGTAAAGGGGCAGAAATTCTGTTTCTGCAAGAAACACACTTCTCTCAAGACAACTACCCCAAATTCCTGGATAAGGACTACCCGACACACTTTTTGTCTTCCGCGAAAGTCAAAAAAAAAGGGGTGGCCATACTAATTCATAAAAGAATACCGTTCGTACCCGATAGGACTTTCAAAGATAAAGAGGGCAGATTCCTCATAGTAAGAGGTGCAATCCAAGGGTTCCCAATTACTCTAGCAACAATATATGCCCCTAATGAGACGGCCCCCATTTTTTTCTCTACCTTCTTTGGGAAACTCAACAAAGTGGCCAGAGGTAATATCATTGTCGCTGGAGACTTGAACAGGGCACTACGGGAGGACCGTGACAGATGTTCATCCACTAATATTACACACAGATCTGACATACTAACAATTAAAAAAGGGTTACGTGACTGCCAACTACTCGACATCTGGAGGGAACAACACCAGAGACTGAGAGAATACACCTTCTACTCACACCCACATGACACATATAGCAGGATAGATTACTTCCTTGTATCCAACAGAATGGTCCCTGGGGTCTCTCGCACCGAGATCCATGATATTTCATGGTCAGACCATGCATCTATAGAGCTGCGGTGCACACTAATCCCACTAGACAGACCTAGAGCGAACTGGAAACTAAACGAAATCTTGCTGAAAATCCCAGCCCTACAGGTGGAAATTGGGGAAAAGCTCACACAATACTTCGAGGAGAATGAGGGGAGTGTGGCTACGCACTCCAGACTGTGGGAGGCCCATAAGGCTACCCTCAGGGGGGTCATTATGAATCTGGCCGCTAAACGGAAAAGAGAACGGGAGGGAAAATTTTTGAAGCTAGAGGAACAGCTAGCAGAGCTTTCCTCCCTCCACAAAAAAATAAGAATGCCCACACGTTAACTCAAATACTAGCCACTAAAACTAGTCTTAACCTCCTCCTCTCCGCCCAGGCCGAGAAGGAATTGACCTGGTCCAAGCGGAAATTTTATGAAAAAGCTAACAAGCCTGACACACTACTTGCCAATAAGCTAAAAAAACAAGCTTCCAAACTATCACATTCACGCAATTCGAAACCAAGATGGGGACCTTACCTCCATCCCAGCGAACATAGCAGGGGAATTCAAAAAGTATTACGAAATATTATACAATGGAGATAAGGTAACCCATAATCCGAAAACAAAGGAGGATTTACGGACCTTCTTAATAGAGGCACATTTACCCATTTTGAAGAGATGCGAAAGGGAGGCACTCCAGTCGGACTTCACGATGGAGGAACTCTCTGGGGTCATCAAAGCACTAAAACCGGCTAAAGCCCCAGGGCCAGATGGCTTTTCGAACTTATATTACAATAAATATTTAAAAATTCTAGCCCCCCACATGTTAAAGTTATTCAATGAAATCTTAGCAGGGGCCTCATTCCCAGCACAAATGCTCCAAGCCTCAATATCGGTGATCCATAAACCCGGAAAGGACCCGGCAGACTGTAAGAGCTACCGGCCCATTTCACTGATTAACTTGGACCTCAAAATATACTCTAAACTTATAGCCAACAGGGTGGGTAGTGTTCTTCCCGGGTTAATTCACACGGATCAAGTAGGGTTTATCGGAGGTAGACAAGCGGCAGATAACACCAGGAGAATTATTGACCTAATTGATCTGGCCCAAAAAGAAAAAATTCACTCCATGGTGTTAAGTCTGGACGCTGAAAAAGCCTTCGATAGAATAGATTGGCCCTACCTATCGGAAACCCTGAGAGCATTTGGCTTTGAGGGACGCCTCCTGCAGGCCATCCTGGCGTTGTATAAAAACCCAACAGCAAGAGTGAGATATCAAGGTTTCCCCTCAGAACAGTTTGAAATCAAAAGCGGAACACGTCAAGGATGCCCGCTGTCGCCACTACTGTTCGCCTTATGTATAGAGCCTTTGGCGGCACACATCAGAAATAACCCAGATATCTCTGGTATCCCTGTGGGAGACCAAATGCACAAAGCCGCTCTATATGCGGACGATGTCATTCTCACAATAGCCAAATCTCTCACATCTCTCCCAAATGTATTCAACATACTGGGCAAATTTAACCAAATTTCGGGATTTAAGATCAATCAGTCTAAATCAGAAGCCCTCAATATTAATCTACCAAAAGAAGTTGAAAAACTGATTGACCTCAATTTTCAGTTCAAATGGCAACCCTCCGCTATCAAATATTTAGGGGTTTATCTCACAAGGGAGTACAAAACTTTATATAAAGCAAATTTCCCCAAGATCATAAAGACGCTGGGGGAGGATCTCCGAACCTGGATGAAGGGGAGCATCTCATGGATTGGGAGGATACATAGCGTGAAAATGAATCTCCTCCCAAAGATGCTATATCTTTTCCAGAGTCTCCCTATCCCTTTGGTGCAGGCGGACATCCTCTCCCTCCAGTCAAAAATTATAAAATTTATTTGGAACGGGAAAAACCCAAGAATTGCTAAAGGAATATTAAAACGTCCCATTCATCCTGCGGAGGGTGAGCGGTGCCTTGCTTGCAGGCCTACTATAAAGCAGCCCAATTAGGGCAGATTTTCCAATGGCACACAGACCCAAGCCTACGGAGATGGGTTGAGTTGGAGAAGAGATGCTGTGCACCAATTGAAATCCGAAATTTAATCTGGCTACCCAGAGAAGGGGTACGCAAGATAAACAATCCGCTGCAGACCATGGTCAATTCATTATAAGTTTGGGAGGCCACGAAATTCAAATGTAATTTGACTACCAAAACATCATTAATGACACCAATAGTGGGCAACCCAGACTTCGCTCCGGACCTGAATAGCAAAAATTTCTTGATATGGACTCAGAAGGGCTTCTCCCGTCTAAAAGATCTGGAGGGCATAACGACCATACAAACATTTGACCAAATTAAATCCTCTAAGAATATCCCAAACAAATTTTTTAGGTACCTTCAGATCAGAGATTTCTACAATAAAACGCCAATTCGACCGGCGCGAACAAATTTTGAGCAGCTGTGTTCCAGAGATACGGACACAAGGGGACTCACATCTAGAATGTACAGGGAAGTGATCTGCCAGAAGTCGCCCATTGACAATAGACTGAGTTACATGAGACACTGGGAATCAGACCTAGGAGAGACTTTAGAGGACGACGAATGGGACAGAATTATACAGGCGGCGGCGAAAAGCTCAATCTGCACCACATTAAAGGAGAACGCATATAAAGTCCTTATGAGGTGGTATTACACTCCGACGCGCTTAGCGAAATTTGTAAAAGGCTACTCCCCTCTCTGCCCTAAACAGTGTGGGGAAGCAGCTGACCTCCGACATATGTTGTGGTCTTGCACTAAGGGGGCCCCTATTTGGGAACAAATCAGAGATTGGATTCAGCGGATTCTCGATTTGGAGATCCCCCTGGACCCGTGGCTGTTCCTATTGGGCATGCGGATCCAGGGTCTGTCAAATGCGTCGCATAAATTAATCGCGCATTTTGCTACAGCCACAAGATGTGAGATCGCAGCATTATGGAAACAGCAGGAGATACCAATTATCCCTAAGATCAAAAACAGAATTTGGCATGTCTGCCGGATGGAACAATTAACGAGTTTAGTTAATGACTCCGGCACAAATGTTCTAAAGGTCTGGGATCCATGGTTGACCCAGGTAGACATCCCAGGAGTGGACGCCACCTCAATCTTGCACTAATTAAACTAGGTGCGTTCTCCTTTAAGGGCAGATTAGACAACACGACTCAGCGACGCACAGTTAGCAGACCTTCATGTAGTCATAGAATAGGGAAAAACAATTAAAAGAAAGAAACCTCAGAAGAACCTGTCCCAGTTAAAACCCTTAGCTATTGCCTAAAAGGTTGAACAAGAGATATCTAAAAAACTGCACCAGAGCCTGGCAACCTACCACCTCCCTCCCACCCCTAACCTCTTTCCCTGTCCCCTTGTCAAGTTCGTCTGGTCTTGTTTGTAAAGTGTTAAGTGGATGTGTCTTCGAGGCGTCATTACATGTGTTTAACAAAACTGGAAATGTAATAATGGGCTGTGGAACATTGGCTGTATTTGTACTTTCCAATAAAAATTTAAAGTTGAAAAAACAAACAAACATTTTTTTATATTGCATTGAGTAATGGAAACCCAGGACAGTGTTGGTGCTAGCTAGATATAAACACTCCAGACATGTACCAATCTTTAAACCCTTGGGTATTTAATGTTGGTACAGATAAGAAGCATGGCTTACTCCAACCCGTTTACCCTGTGGTCAAAATATTAGTACAGCTCAACCCCGTTATAGCGCAATCTGCTATAGCGCGATTATTAAGGGTTTCATATTTTTTTTTTTCATTTACAAACCTACTTTACATCCCTATCATTAAAATATATATATATATATATATACACACACACACACACACACACACACACACACACACACACACACACACACACACACACACACACACACACACACACACACACACACAGTTAGGTCCGGAAATAATTGGACACTGACAGAATTTTCATAATTTTGGCTCTGTACGCCACCACAATGGATTTGAAATGAAACAACTGAGATGCAATAGAAGTGTAGACTTTCAGCTTTAATTCAAGGGGTTGAACAAAAATATCGTATGAAACGTTTAGGAATTGCAACCATTTTCATACACAGTCCCCTTATTTCAGGGGCTCAAATGTAATTGGACAAATTGACACAATCATAAATAAAATGTTAATTTTTAATACTTTGTCGAGAATCCTTTGCAGGCAATGACTGAAGTCTGGAACGCATGGACATCACCAAACGCTGGGTTTCCTCCTTTGTGATGCTTTGCCAGGCCTTTACTGCAGCTGTCTTCAGTTGTTGTTTGTTCGTGAGTCTTTCTGCATTAAGTTTTGTCTTCAGCAAGTGAAATGCATGCTCGATCGGGTTGAGATCAGGTGATTGACTCGGCCATTGCAGAATATTTCACTTCTTTGCCTTAAAAACATCCTGGGTTTCTTTCGCAGTATGTTTTGGGTCATTGTCCATCTGTAAAGTGAAGCGCCGTCCAATCAACTTCACTGAATTTGGCTGAATCTGAGCAGACAATATATCCCTATACACTTCAGAATTCATCCGGCTGCTTCTGTCTTCGTTCACATCATCAAAAACCACTAGTGACCCAGTGCCATTGTAAACCATGCATGCCCATGCCATCACTGCCTCCACCGTGTTTTACAGATGATGTGGTACACAGCAACTCTCTTTTTTAGATGTCCTCATTACACAGACTAATGGGGAGTTACATACTGATCTTTTTAGAAAGGATACATACAGAAATGCCATTTTAAGGGCAGATAACCATCATCCTCCTTCTCTTATTGATGCATTACCTTTTTCACAGAAAGTCCGGGTCTGCAAAATCACGAGCAGGAAGGATAATATTGAACCAGCTATTGGAGAACTACGTAGTAGATTCCTGGCTAGGGGATATCCTCCTGCTGTGTTAGACCGGGCACTGGATAAAGAGGTAAGTGCTACCAAAAATAAGAAGGAGGACAGGCTTGTATTTACCACTACGTACAGTCATAAGCGAAGCAGAGGAAAAGACCTCCCAGCCCGACGCTACAAGCCTGGTAGACAGCGTGTATCACGCGCAGGCTGTATTAACCCCCAAGCACATCGGAGACCAACCATGTAGGAATAAGCACTGTAGCTGTGATGAATCCTTGATCACATTGAACGGGAAAACACTGGACACGATGGGCCCTTGGTCCCTCTAAGGATTCATTTTGCTGGGGGTTAATACAGCATGCGCGTGATACACGCTATCTACCAGGATTGTAACATTGGGCTGGGAGGTCTTTTCCTCTGCTTCGCATATTGCTGGTTTGGCCACGGCTGCTCAGCCTGGAATTAAGACTTTCATTATTGACATTATAAGAAGAGGCTTATACCCCGTGAATATGTATGTAATCACTTAATTGGTGATTTGAGAACTGGAGTGCTATCGTTATTTTTTTTTCTAACCATTTATTTATTTATTTTTTGTGGCATCTATTTATTCACATTTTTTCTTTCTGTGGAACATTTTTTTTTATTTCTCTGGAGTGAGTATTCGTGCTATTCCTATCCTGTGTGTTTTTTATTATGGAAGATTATGTAGAAGTGGAGGATGAGGAAGGGGTTACTGATACCTATGCCTTTAACTGTGGAGACACTCACCGTCAGAGGAGGGCAGAGTCAGTTTTTGATGAAGGTGCTAATTTCATCTGTGAAGAGCCTGCTGACTTAATTACCCACTTCCTTACATTGGAAAAACTGTTATCACAGGACATTAGGTATTGGTGGGACATTACCACTCTTGAGAACTATGCTAGAGTTAAAAGGATTCCGTGAGGCTTACGCTTGAAAAAGGTACCGTCCTTTGGCTTTATTAATAAAGATTTTGAGAATGACTGGAAAGCCATATTAGATCATTGCTCATTTAAGCTAATCAAATTGATCATTAAGTATAAGCTAAATTAAAAAAAAGAAAGTGAGAGCCAATGTGAAAGTCCTACAGGATAAATTGAAAGGTTGCAGAAAAATGGAGAATTTTATTAAATATGACCAAACACTTTTAAGCAACGTGGGTGCTATGGAAAAGTCTCTAATGATTAAGAAACAACAAAAGTTTGATAGGGACAAGATAGACTATGAGAAGCAGCAAGTTTATATATGGCAACGCTACACTACAAACGCACAAAAGTCACAACCAAAATCTGGTTCTAAATATCAGAATAATAAAAAACAAGGTGACTCCAAGAACCCGAATAAATCCATCCTAAAACGCCATGGAAACGCTTCCAGTTTTGAGTCAGATGGTTCTGACTATGAGAGTCGTTCACTAGGCGTTTCCTTTTGTGATGATGATGATAATTGGCGAGTTAGATCTACCTCCCCTGAAACCGACTCTTCACAAAAATCTGTTATGATGCCCTCTCGGAAAGAAGATAAACCTTCATACTCCTTGTTTCAAAAGGAGTCAAAAAACGAAAGAGGACAAGGAGATCATCAAAGAAGAGAAGGGGGGAGGGGGATCCGGGGGATCGAGCAAAAGAAAGAAATATGCATAGGAGAAGTTGTGGATAATGTTATCAACATTTCACATAAGACTCTTACAGATGACCAGATTGCGGTTCTAAATAGAGGTTTAAATTTTGCCCCATACCAAGATTTTAATTTATTCAATACCATCATTGATCTCCAAAAATTAATTCGCAAATTGTCTCTTAAAAAATATTTTAATAGAAAAAAGGGACAACAGAGGTTCCACTATATTCCACTGATAGAGGTCTAGCTGAGAATGTTGATGGTATTGATGTTTCAATGGAGAATTTGGATTTGCATTCATTTCGTGAACAATGTGCTTTATCAGATCTTAGAGATCTTTATGATGAACAAAATCAGGATTTGGAGCCTGAGATCCCTTCCTCATTCAGCTTCTTTGGGCAATTACACTTAGGTCTTAAGAAGAAATCAACCTTTTGCCCTCATATTTTTAACAATCATAATATTAAGACCTTTGAGAAGCTGGTTGAGAGGGATCTCAGGTTATTGGCTAGGGGTATTGTACCCCGGGGGGTTCCCTCTTTAAATAAAACGAATCTGTCAGATATTGACTTCCAGGAGATGATTGCCCTCAGGGAAGATAGGTCTATTACAATCAAAAAGGCTGATAAGGGAGGGGCCATTGTGGTGCCCTCTTCTTCAGATTATCAGGCAGAGGCACTTAGATTACTTGAGGATGTTGAATCTTATACAAAATTGACATGATCCCACATGTGAGTTTTTACACCTTTTGAAAGAGATTCTTGAAGAAGGAAAGGCCCTATTTGTACTTAACACAAAGGAATATGAGTTTCTCTACAATGCCTCACCTATTGTGCCCATCTTCCACCATCTCCCAAAGATCCATAAGTCACTTGTCCGCCCTCCTGGGCGGCCCATTGTGGCCAGTATTGGATCTTTGGGAGATGGGTTATCACGCTACATTGATGGTTTTTTACAGCCACTGGTAAAAAATCTGCCTTCTTTTCTGAGAGATTCTATGGATCTTTTATCCGCTATAAAAAATGTTATGATAGAAAAAATTAAACTAAACATATACTAAGCGCTTAACCTATTAGCCTAACTTAACAATACACGATAATGATGGATAAGTGCTCTAAATGTTGGAATTCCCTTACAAAGATACAACAATAAACTAGTGAATTCTACAGACTAATATAACAAACTGAGAAGACGGCTGCCTAAGGATTGAAAAACCACAAACCTATCCACAAGGTAAGTACAACAATAGCTTAAAAACAAAAATAAAACAAACAATGAAAGAAAACAGAAATAGTCCTTGGCGCACTATCTGGTATATAAACCTGCAGAAAAATGAAGTCCAAAGATCTTGGTAGTGAGGATTGTTGGTCCGGAATCCAATCGTACTCAAAGTCCTCTGAGGTGGTGGAATCAGATTTGTGCGAATGATGCTTTAATGCATGCCAGACCAATATGATTGGGTTCAAAGCAGGATCTTAATGAATGTTGCAGATGTGTTTTGGGGTCAATGTCTTGGAAGGACTGGTGACCACTCCAGATGTGAAGTATTCAGAAATGTTACGTTCTTCCCTCTGAGCAATAATGACCTTCTGTATGTAGACTCTCTAATATGAGGAAAAAGCCTTAATGGACTGGTCATGCACAGCTGCATCTAAAGACTTAGTAAACAATTATTTGGAAGTCTGACTCCTCCTCCCTGTCAGACTTCCAAATAATTGTTTACTAAGTCTTTAGATGCAGCTGTGCATGACCAGTCCATTAAGGCTTTTTCCTCATATTAGAGAGTCTACATACAGAAGGTCATTATTGCTCAGAGGGAAGAACGTAACATTTCTGAATACTTCACATCTGGAGTGGTCACCAGTCCTTCCAAGACATTGACCCCAAAACACATCTGCAACATTCATTAAGATCCAGCTTTGAACCCAATCATATTGGTCTGGCATGCATTAAAGCATCATTCGCACAAATCTGATTCCACCACCTCAGAGGACTTTGAGTACGATTGGATTCCGGACCAACAATCCTCACTACCAAGATCTTTGGACTTCATTTTTCTGTCAGGTTTATATACCAGATAGTGCGCCAAGGACTATTTCTGTTTTCTTTCGTTATTTATTTTATTTTTGTTTTTAAGATATAAAAAATGTTAGTTGGAAAAAGACTTTTAGATGGGTGACATTGGACGTGATGTCACTTTACTCAATCATAGATCACGAGCAAGGGATTCGAGCAGTGGAATTTTTTCTTGATGCTTCTACATTGTCCATTTCATTACGTGCCTTTCTTTTGGATTCTATTATGTTTCTGCTCACCCATAATTATTTTTCTTTTGATGCACAATTTTATCTTCAGACACGGGGTACTGCTATGGGGACGTCATTTGCCCCCTCTTATGCTAATTTGTTTGTGGGTCTTTGGGAATCCACACACATTTTCGGTGCTGATAATTCTTTTCGTCATCAGATTATTTTCTATAAACGGTATATTGACGATTTGATTATGATTTGGGATGGGGATTTATTATCACTGCATGCCTTTATTCATACACTTAATACTAATTCTTTAAATCTTAAATTTACTTATGAAGAACACATGAATCACATCAATTATTTAGACATTACTTTATTTATTGACACGACAGGCACTATTCAAACGGACATTTTTAGAAAGCCTCATTCACGTAATACTTTATTGGAAGCAGACAGCAGTCATTCTAAATCATTCATTCGAAGTATACCCAAGGCTGAATTCCTTCGACTAAGACGGCTTTGTTCAAATGACGATTTATTTGAGCATCAAGCAGAGGAATTAAAAACTCGATTTGCTCAAAGAAAATATAATCACACTGATATTGAAGCAGCATATCTGTGTGTCAAATCTACAAACAGGATCGATTTGTTATCGAACTCGTCTGTGAAGTTCAAGAAGAAACATGAATTGGATCGAGTGACGTCTGCTCTATTTATCACCCAGTTTAGTCGCCAGGCTGAACAGATTCGTTCTATCATTTATAAACATTGGGGGACCCTCACTCTTGATAAGGACCTACATAGTTCAGTTAACCAGGGTCCAGCCATTACTTTTAGGAAATCCAAATCCTTATCTGACTATCTTTCTCCAAGATTGTTTGACTCTAAGAAGTCTAACAAATCTGTTTAAAATAAAAGGTTTTTTTAAATGTGGAAAATGTTGCGTTTGCTGCTATGCGAAACCAATTAAGTCTATTAAGACTATTTATTCTAAAAAGAACTATAGGATCCCATCCTTTATTAATTGTGACTCACAATTTGTCATATACTTTCTTACCTGTGGCTGTGGCCAAGGGTACGTGGGCTGCACTATACGCCCTGTTAAAAACAGAATCATGGAGCATATACGTTCCATTAAAAGAAAAGATTTCATGTTACCAGTTTCAAAACATTTTACTGACTGTCCTTCAGGAGGTCTATCAAATGTTCATTTTTCTGCTGTAGAACTGGTGCCCATGCCCATGAGAGGGGGTGATAGATTAAAGCTCCTCAACCAGCGGGAGATGTTTTGGATCCATTCTTTGGATACATTATCCCCTGCAGGAATTAATACAGAATGGGATCTAGAAAAGGTGAAGGGAAACACAAAATGGATGTGCCCCCTAAAAGAATTCACTTAAATGCACACCATAACAGTGTAAAAATTAACTTTTAATAAATTTACTTAAAACATATATTACCAAAGTAATGTGTAATGTGAATTAAAAATATATTAAATCAACGCTATCAGGCAACCTTGTCGTCAGTTATAAGTTCATACTATCCCATTTAACCACTTAATAATGGTGGGATATGGAGGACACAGATTGCTAGGAGTCAGGGTGTTAACCCCTCTGGAGCAACGGTGAGACCCAATAATGGAAGTGTATAGATGTACACAAGTGAGTGGCCAATGGGTTAAATGTCCAGCTACCTTGCTAGATCAGCCAGCACTGCGCACTATAATGGAGACTTTAGTGTGTTAAAATAAGAGTGCTAGAGTGATAAAGCTGGCAAATGCAGTGATAATGGTAGTACATACACTGCTTGTCCGGGATGGGAAGGGAGCGAAGATAGCAGGGATACACCATGAAAAATAAAAAATAAATGCATACAATAGTGTAATAAGTTCTTTTCAATCTGGATAAAACATGTATGTCTTGGCTCTATAGCAATGCCTACTTACAGCAGGTCAAAAGGTAAAAAGCATTGATCTACACAGCAGGTAGAAAGGTGTCAGGATCTTCAGGAACAACAGCCCAGGTTTACAGCATAAGAAATCAGCACCTCAGCTCAGACGTCAGTAGATGTGAGTGGATCAGAGACATGCAAAAGAAAGGCAGACCATAGTGTCGATCGTGCATAAAATTTATATAAACAAACAACAAATTTTAGGAATTGTACTCACATTGTGTACATAATCATAGTTCACATAAGGCTTTACTTGAGGCAAATGGAGTGCTGGTTCAGTGTGGAGCAGCTCACCGGGGATCTTCTCCTTAGACTCACAACAGACCGGGTGGGAGATGGCGTCTGACGTCACATCCGCTGTTGGGGTGACGGCATCCGGTCTTGGAGGCAAACGGTGGGGGAACTCAGCAACTCTGAAGCCTTCAGTAGAAAGAGCAGCTGCAGCAATGAAAGTGGCTCTACGCGTTTCGTCGTACTAGACAACTTCCTCAGGAGCATTCATTGAGGAGAAGATCCCCGGTGAGCTGCTCCACACTGAACCAGCACTCCATTTGCCTCAAGTAAAGCCTTATGTGAACTATGATTATGTACACAATGTGAGTACAATTCCTAAAATTTGTTGTTTGTTTATATAAATTTTATGCACGATCGACACTATGGTCTGCCTTTCTTTTGCATGTCTCTGATCCACTCACATCTACTGACGTCTGAGCTGAGGTGCTGATTTCTTATGCTGTAAACCTGGGCTGTTGTTCCTGAAGATCCTGACACCTTTCTACCTGCTGTGTAGATCAATGCTTTTTACCTTTTGACCTGCTGTAAGTAGGCATTGCTATAGAGCCAAGACATACATGTTTTATCCAGATTGAAAAGAACTTATTACACTATTGTATGCATTTATTTTTTATTTTTCATGGTGTATCCCTGCTATCTTCGCTCCCTTCCCATCCCGGACAAGCTACTATTGAAAGGAACCTGTACACATTCCTGGAAGGTTGAGAATTTGATCAGTGATCACCTTGACACATTTTATTTTGAATTTTAATTTTGTGCACTATTTTATCACAGATTGGGTGTGGTTAGCGCCGGTAACAAATCACTTTAAGTTCACTTAGTACATACACTGCAGCATAGACCTGCCAGACACGGCAGTGCTGTGCAAGGAAAGCAGGCACACTCACTATAAAATTAAAGGATTAAATAAATAACTAACTAATGGGATCAACACAGTTAGAGCCAGGAGACTGCTGACACTACATTAAAACAGCTCCAAGTAGGAGACTGACAACATTGCGCGTCCAACGCGCGTTTCCCTCCAGCAAAGGAGCTTCTTCAGGGACAAATTTTAAATCTAAAACATTTTTCATGAACATTTTGTATGAGTATTCTTGCTATGCTTCCGTCTCACGATGATAATAATGATTGTCTGTTTATTAAGTTATTTATTATTGTCATTTTTTTCTGCTTTCTAGTGATCAAATAAGATATATATTTATTAATGAATTCAATTGTCCTACATTTTCTTTTGGCATCTATTCTTCTTTATTATTTATTACTAGCTGAGAGCCCCGGCGTTGCCCGGGATGTTTGTGGTGTGGGTGTGGCATTTGGGTGAGGAGTGGTCAACGCGGCCCATGTGCGGTGGTAGTGCTGCTGTGGCTGTACTGATGGTGATTGTATCGGTGTGCTGATTTTGGAGGGTTTGGTGCTGATGTGGGGGTGCGGATGTGGGGGTGCGGATGTGGGTGTGCCGATGGGGGAGGTGCAAAGGTGCCGATGTGTGGGTGCTGATGGTGTTGATGGGGGCTGGGAATGGCGGGGAGCCGAGAATGCCAGTGTGCTGGGGGGGCATGGGATAGCGGTGTGCTGATGTGGTTTTGCTGGGGATAGTGTGTGTGTGTATACGTGTGTGTGTATACACACGTGTGTGTGTATACACGTGTGTGTGTATACACGTGTGTGTGTATACATGTTTGTGTGTGTGTATACATGTTTGTGTGTATACATTGTATGTGTGTGTGTGTGTATACATGTGTACGTGTGTGTGTGTGTGTACGTGTGTGTGTGTATACGTGTGTGTATACACATGTGTGTATAGACGTGTATACACATGTGTGTGTAGACATTGTGTGTATGTATATATTGTGTGTGTGTGTATACATGTGTACGTGTGTGTATACACATGTGTGTATACACATGTGTATACACATGTGTGTATACATGTTTGTGTGTGTCTATACATGTTTGTGTGTATACATAGTATGTGTGTGTGTGTGTGTACATGTGTGTGTGTGTACATTTGTGTGTGTGTACATTTGTGTGTGTATACATTTGTGTGTGTGTATACATGTTTGTGTGTGTGTATACATGTTTGTGTGTGTGTATACGTGTGTGTATACATGTGTGTGTATACACGTGTGTGTGTGTGTGTGTATACATGTGTGTGTGTATACAGTATGTGTACATGTGCGTGTGTGTATGTCTCCATGTGTGTGTATACACATGTGTATATACACATGTGTATACACGTGTGTATACACGTGTGTATACACGTGTGTATACATGTTTGTGTGTATACATAGTATGTGTGTGTGT
>NW_027454391.1:77500-81959 GCF_040206685.1 Ascaphus truei | reverse complement strand
AGTAGCTACGTCAAAAATGATAATATTCGTTTTGCTAGGGTAGATGGCAATAGGAGCACAGGACGTAATCTACACTAATGAGGAACGGAAGGGGGCTGACTCCTGCCCTTCTGTTCCATCATCAGTGATGGAGCGGCACTCTGGTTCTGTGGCTCCTCTGACACTCAAAGGGTTAAAGGTGCATTTATTTAAAAATAAATAAATAGAAAAACATAAAAAATAAGAAAATGAAAGACAGAGAAATGTGTACAGAAAGACACAAAGAGAAAAAAATTGTGATAAAGACACAATGGGGTAAATTCTATATATTCCACTCGGGCTGTTTTCGGACAAAAAAATATACATTGACATCTATGGGGATTTTTGTCTGAAAATGGCCTTAAACAGCCGGTTTTGGCTACCATATTATCCGGAAACATGGCCACAGGAATAGAGGAAGCCTGGGTTGCTTGGAGATTTGGGAATTTTTTTCCCTTGGTGGTGGAATTGTGGGGAAAATATCTGGCCAACAAAAAGGTTGTCTTTAGATCAAATAATATGGCAGTGGTTCGGGTGGTAAATAATTTATAGTCTGATTCTAGACCAGTACTGAATATATTAAGATGTATTGTTTTACAGCGTTTAAAAAAGAACAAATGTTTTAGGGTGTATTATGTCCTTGGGACTCATAATACGGTAGTCAACGCATTATTTTGTTTTTAGATCGTAGAGTTCAGGGGATTGACTCCAGGAGCAGGGTCGGGGGGCCAGTTAAGTTCCAGATACTTATGGAGGATGGAACTACAAGCCTGATGAAGTTAGCGAGGTTCTCTGTGGCTCTGGGTATGGGGAGAGCATATTTATGGGTCACAGGAGGAATGGTAAGGTTTTCCTGTAAAAGCAGGAAGAGGGTTAGTCTGGGGCAATAATAGAAAATTGATTGACATGTATCCGAATTCTTTTTAAAATGAAAGGAGAGGAAGGATGTTACTGGAAGTTTTTTGGCAGGATGGAAGAAATGTTTCAGGAAAATCAATACAAGACAGTCGATATCAGCAAAATTATTATTGGACATTGTATAGTCAACAAGCATGGTGCGTCTTTCGGAGTTCAAGGCTGTGCTTCTTGGGTCTTTATGTTCAATTGCTTATTTTGGGGCATTTAGGATTAATGAATGAATGAGTCGGGCTAAGAATGTTGAGGGAGGTTTGCAGCAAGAGGATGTGATTATGGAATAGGATTAAGTGAGGATATACAGTAATTAAGGAGATTGAAAATTGATCCAAAAGTGCTGTTCTGTGGGTAGCATTTGAGAGTTTAAGTGCAGGGATAATATGTCCAGTGGGAACACTATAGTAATATTTGGAGACTTCCCCATAGAAACAAGGATTTTTATGGTTGCACAGGGCTCTAACCCCATTGTCACAGTTCCAATTCAGGAAGTTCTTTTGGCTCTTTTAATTAAAGTGGGGCAGGATCCTAGGGATTTTGTATGCATTAATTTGGGATTGAGGCAGCAACAGAAGCAGCTAAGTGAGGTGAGAATTTAGATGATTGAGGGGTGGTCATTGAATTGGTTTAAGAGTTATATTAGGTTAGATAAGGTAAAAAATGGGGGGTGAAGGAAAAATTTATATATATATATATAAATTGTGTTGATTTTCTGCAGGTTAGGACAAACTGTGATTTGGCTTTTGGGTGACAAATACGACTATTGGGTGGGGAAAAGAGCGGCACTATAGCGTATGGGAAAATAGTTCTATTTGGATGTTTATAGAGTTCGGGTGTTTTGGAAAGGACAGATATGATGATTATGCTGGAAATGGGTGTTACCACTAGTTTGAGGCTTAGCACGGGGTAGACAAAGTTCAGATATTTTGGTACTGCATGCAGGGGAAAATTACCTGGGTAAGACACCATCCAGTAGATTGGTAAGAAGAATGATGAGTGACTTGTGTCGGTTAATGTTTCAGTTTAGGGTTTGATATTGGTATGCTCGGAGATAGTGCAAAGAGCTTATTGGAGAGGTGCAAGGCTTGTAAAGGGTATGAAGAGATGTGCGAGAAATGGAATAGATCTATAGAAAAGTGTGTGGTAGGAATAGGTGGATTCTCAATTAGACATAAGGATTTAGACTGAGTTATTTAGAGATGATGGGGTGCACCTTTCAGAGGTGGGGTTTGACATCTTTAATCTGGGGTTAGCAGGAGGTTTAGAAACAGCAGTGAGTTTTCTGTGGGGTGAGTAAAGGACAGTTCAAGGTGTAAAATAGCTTTGAGTTTGTCTGTATGATGAGGAGGTCTATGGGCAATTCTCACCATTGAACAGGCTCACGGATTAGTGGACCCATGGGTGGTTCCTGGTAATATAACAGGGGTATGTCTTGCCAAAGGCATGAGGCATGTCTGGCCAAGGGCAGCGGGCATGCCCGACCCTAGGATGCATTGGGCATCTGGCCATGAACACGGCCAATGAGTCATGTGCGAGTCATGATAAGAATGATAATGAGCTCGATGGATAGGAGCTATATGGTTTGAATGTGGGGACCTCCTGTATGTGTATTTGTTAAATAAAGCAGTGGCTGTTTTACGTAATTTATGGTATCGTGGTGATTTTTAAGAGAGAGCGTATGGAGGTTCCACTGGTGAAGAGAAGAAGAGATAAAGAGGTAAAGAAAGGATGTTCTCTTTTCATAGTTTTAGGTATTAGCATAGAATTCTGCTTTCTACAGCACGAATCAAAGAAACTATTGTTCTGCTGCCCACAGATGAAGCAGACATTATTGCACCTGTTAACACTACATGCAATAGTATTGTTTAAACAATGGATAAGGAGATAACCCCTCATTTAATGGATTATCTTTACACTTTACAGGCATACCCCGGTTTAAGGACACTCACTTTAAGTACACTCGCGAGTAATATCACCCATTAGGCAAACGGCAGCTCACGCATGCGCCTGTCAGCACGTCCTGAACAGCAATACCGGCTCCCTACCTGTACCGAAGCTGTGCGCAAGCAGGGAGACTATAGAGCCTGTTACACATGCGTTATTTACATCAGTTATGCACGTATATAATGATTGCCTTACAGTACATGCATCGATAAGTGGGAAAAAGGTAGTGCTTCACTTTAAGTACATTTTTGCTTTACATACATGGTCCGGTCCCATTGCGTACGTTAATGCGGGATATGCCTGTACTTATTATCGCATGTCAAGCAACTAACTATGTTTTAGTAAATTCGCCCTGCCTTTGTGTAGTTGGAGCGGAGTTACAGTAGTCATACAGTCAGTCAAAGTGATACATGCGATGAGGGCAGAATTAAAAAGGCCATGTGCATTTAACTAGAGCGACAGAAACAGGCAAAAAGAAAGTGTAAAAATGCAGGAAAAATACATAGAAAAACAGAAAAAATGGTAATACAGTAAGATAGACAAAGAGAAATCAAAGAAAGACATACTGAAAAGGGACAGGTGCATAGAAAAAAGGAGACAGAGGATTAGATTTACTAAACATTGTTAGAAAACGTAATATAATCGTGGGAGATCATGCGGTCCGAAAAACTGCAAACGTTCATCTTTTCTAAAGTAATTGCATTATGGTAATTGCTCATGCATAATTCATTAAAATAAGACTTATGCTAAATCTCCATTTCATATCTGCTTTATTTTTTTTTGCATATCTCGGATACATCTATTATGGTAATTCAGTGGTTTTCAACCTGGGAATCCCAGGGGTTCAGCAGGAGGTCATCAGGGTTACACATTTGGTAATGGTGGATACAGTGTTTTACTCTTTAAGACCGAGTACTTTCTTTTTTTTTCATTTAATAATTAAAACAGTTGCTTTTAAAGGGATCTGCAGTTCTTAAACATTTAAAGATGCAGCAAAACATAATGTAGCAGCAAAGTGAACTGATGGATGATGATGATAGCTGATGATAGCTGATGATGATAAGGATGTTGATGATAATGATGATGACGATGATATATGGTCCTTGTGCTGCACTCAGAGGCAATTTCGGAGTTTTGTATTCTGCTCAGGAACATACTGTATACCAGTGGTTCCCAAACTTTTTCGGTTCAAGGCTCCCCAAGGCAATCAGAATTTTTTTAAGGCTCCCCAAGGCAATCAGAATTTTTTCAAGGCTCCCCAAGGCGATCAGGATTTTTACGCGGCACCCAAAGTAAAAACAAAGGTGTATATACATATCTAACAGTTGCAGTGCGCAGTTGGTGTCTCTCTCAGACACTCTCACTCTCTCTCACACACTCTCACTCTCTCTGACCTCACTCTCTCTGACCTCTCTCTCTCTGATCGCACTCTCTCTCTCTGACCTCACTCTCTCTCTCTCTCTCTCTCTCAAATCAAATCAAATCAAATCAAATCAAATCAAATCAGCTTTATTGTCTCTCTCTCTCTCTCTCTGACCTAACTCTCTCTCTCAGACCTCTCTCTCTCTCTCTGACCTCACTCTCT